>NC_087209.1:66330977-66421672 GCF_015104395.2 Macrobrachium nipponense
CCACCTGACCTACCTGTCGCGTGTGCCGCGAGATTTGAAATTCTGTCGGAACGTCGGAGACTATAGCTAAGTATATATCTGCCAGGTAAGTATGTACAAAACTTTATTGTAGTTTAACAATATCATTTCTCTCAAGCAAAGTAGTGGTATATACTGTGCTTTAGCATGAACAATAAACAATAGTTTGATACTCTCTGGTAATGAATTGTTGGGTGTCAACCAATGCCAATAAATTTTTCACTGGTCTGTAGGTAACCCAGTGGATTTAAGTCGACACACAGTGATAAGCAAAACGCCAGCATTTCTTAAATATGCCATCTCCTCTGAGTTAGTAATTGAACCAAGTCAGCATCCATGCCTGCAGATGCTCCCAGCCATATTTCTCTCGGCTATGAAAGGAGTATCAGGACTTGTGGATGCTTTCCTAGGTAAGTCTTGTTGCTAAAACAACTGGCTTTGTTGTAAGGTTTTGCTGAAATGTTTGAGAGGGATGGAATCGTTTGGGTTAATTTTTAAACGGGATGTGCATACAGTTTTGTTTATTAGCTAAGTGTAGGTGCATTTTATGGTACAATTACAGTAAATGTGTTCAATTGATAATAATGAGCTGTTGATTTACAGGTAAACATTGCATGATAGGCATGTTTTGTAATTTAACATCATATGAATGGAGAATGAGAAATTAGAATGAATTTGGGACTTTAAACTTAAATTTTAGAGTGTAAATATTATCATGTTGGAGCAATTGTTGGTTAAGTGACGAGATTTGGGAGTAATCTTTGAAGATTTCTTGTTATATATATTTTTATTATTTTTTTAACATTTTTGGTTGCTCGTTTATAGTAAACATTTTGTTAAACTATATTGTTACTTTCCAGCAACAGGTTGAGAAAGTGTAATTCTTTTTGTTAAGGAGAACTGGTATTACATAGGCTTGTATATTTTGGTATTAATTTTTAATACAGAATTTTTTTTATCTATTCTTGCATTGCAGTTTTTTCACCATAAATGTTCCCAGAAGATGTGTTTGTTCCGACACGGCATACAAACCTTCGGTCCTTTTACAATAGGAAGGTACTAGCGGCAGCTGGATAGGTCGTAAGCTTTCGAACAAGGGGTTCGGTAGTTAACTGCTTGTCCGACAGGCGGCGCCGCGCGACTGGTAGGTAAACAAATCACTTTTGCTTTCGGCCTGCTGGCGTGTGGACGTGTATCATCGCTCTCTGCCCGCTTCATCGTCGTTGCTTTCGCATGATTGTGTTTTTCTTTTTCTATTTATCTAGTGAAACTGAATTGTAAGTACAATCATTTCATATTTATTCCCATTGAATTCAATTGTGAATTAAAGGATCTTGGTTTCACCACGCCCTCCGATTACCCGAGTGCCGGGACTGAAGGGCGTAAGTGCGGGAATTCATTTTCCCAGAAATGATCCTCGTATTGTTGTAATGCTCGGTGCCGAGGGGCGGGAGCGCTCGCTCCGAGCGTATATTTGGGTTGGAAAAACTTATTCAGTATGGAAGTGGAATCGCAAGTACAGTATTCTTTTTCATTTTCATATATTATTTTGATTGTAGCAATACTCATTTTGGATCAGTTTCCGAGCTTACCCGGAAATTGATCCTTTCCCCTTTTTATTTTGAATGAAGTGAAATCGCAAGTGCAGTTCTTTTTCATTTTCATATTGAGATTGCATTGTTTACTGGATCAATGTTTCCGCTATTTCCCGGGAATTGATCCTTCCCCTTTTATTTGTATGAAGTGAAATCGCAAGCGCAGTATTCTTTTCATTTTCTATATTTTTGATTGCATCAATTCATTATGGATCAAGGTTTCCATAAACCTTGATCCATAAAGGTAAGGAATGGATCCTTTTACCCTTGCGCTCGGTACCGAGGGCGCAAATGCGCTCGATCCGAGCCCTTATCATTGTGAAGTGAATCGTAATGCAAGATGCATTTTCATTTTATTCCTTATTATTGATTGCATCAATATTTATTTGGTTCAAGTTCCGCTCAGTCAGGGAATTGATCCTTATGCCCTTGCATTCGGGCCGATGGCACGATTGCTCTCGGGCTCTTATATTGTTGTTGGGTACATGGGTACTGTGCGGGGGTGGGGAACGAGAACCCCCACCCGCTCAGCTCCCACAGATGGCCCTTCCCCTTGTTGGGGGGGGGGAGTTATCGGCGTTCTTCTCTCTCGCCCGATCCGTCGAGCGCGGGGGAGGGCGCTCGTGCCCGATGTACAATTGTATTAGGGGTCTTCCACTCGTTCGGAGAGGGCTCACCCCCCCGCGCGAGGGGACTTCCCCCCCACTAATCGCTACTACTGTTATTTCCGCAGGTGCTACTGCCACGAGGGTGGACCTTGGTGAGGTCATGGGCGTCCTTCCATTTGCAGGGCGTGCTAGTGTCCAGGGGCTGCGGTTCTATGTCTGGGCCTTCTGCGGTCACCCATGGAGTGGTGACCACGCAAACCAGGTGACACGTCCCTCCTCACCTGGTGTACTCGCCTCACGTGGTAACAGTCTTGCCTACAGCCGCTGTGAAGTGCCGTTCGCCGTACCGAGAGGGGGGCGTGCCGCCGCCACTCGTGGTTGCCGCGCTGCAGCGACCACACTTCCGCTGCCCTAGAGCTCGCCCCTGGACCTGCCGCCGGTACCAGGATGTTGCTGGCTGCTGCTCCACTTCCTGTGTTTCCGGTGCTACCTGCCGTACCTGCCGATTCTGGGTTGACTGTCCATGCAGTTGCTGCGCTGGCTGTCCCTGCCGTTGCTGCGCTGGCTGTCCCTGCCGTTGCTGCGCTGGCTGTCCCTACCGATGCTGTGCTGGCTGTGCCTGCTGTTCCTGAGATGCCCATACCTGCTGATGTCGTCCCGGTTCGTGGTGGTACTACCCCAGACTTTGGTCTGTCTGTACAGGTGCGTCCGGGCCCTGTGGCTTCGGCTACAGCAGCCCCGGCTCCGCCCGGATAGCAGATCTTACGTCTGTCCTGAGGAAGCTGACGAAGAAGAGGAGGGAAGGTGTCGTCGTCGTCTTCATCTTCTTCATCGTCGTCGGCTGCCGCCTCTCCCCTTCGACTTCTAAGGCTTCACAGCCGAGGAAGAAGAAGGTTGCCTCCTCCCTCCTAAGAAGTCTCCCTCGGGAGCTTCTCGGGACCCGTCTCACCTCGGTGGGACGGGAGGGTTCCTTCCGCTGGTCCTCCTGCTCCTTCGGGAGCGGGGCCCGTCTCTTCTTCCGCAAGGAAGAAGACTACGGGGACCAGAGGGGTACCGGCTAACACCGGTACTTCCTCGCCTGGTGTCAGTGGTTCTGCCACTGCATCAGGGTCCGTCTCGGCCTCTCGTTCGCGGGAGGTATACGAGTGTACGGTCGTCTACCAGCGACCGTGCAGCCAGGAACCAGACCTCTGAGTCCGCTCAGCGTCAGGTTCACGGCACGGGGGCGGAAAGACTGGTGACAGCCGCTCATGCGACTCTCACCAGACCAGCTCTCACTCTCGCGGCGAACAGCTGGCTACCCGGGGACGTGACGGTCCACGACCGACCACGGGCTGAGGCTGGGAAGAGGTCCTCCCGTTCGCCGGTGCCAGCCACGGCTGGAACCAGCGACGTGACGTGCCGTGAGGACAAGCACCGGTCTCACTGTGACAGTGGAGCCTGCAGGTCGCCTGACCGTCGCTCTCACAGAAAGCGACCGGGTACGGCAACCAGCACCAGCTCTTCTGACACTCGAGATCGGGGCCGCTGTGCTCAGTCCAGCCGTTCTCCACAGCGGAGACGGTTCGACCAGGCCTGCAGCTCGATCGCCACCGCGGGTTGACGATCGCCTGCAGCCCTCCAAGCTGCTGGTTCTGCCAGCGAGCAACGAGGGAGCGTCAGGTCTGCCTCTCCCGTACCTTCAAACCTCCTCGGGTTACACCGGGAGGAGCGAGGTATTGAGGAGTGATCGTGAGGGGTGCGCCCCTCATGATCCCACCACGACGCCCTACGTGCCAGGCACGGTTCTTGGACCGGCCAGGACGTATGCGCAAGTGGGATGGGGAAGACCGAGAGGGCTGTCGCTGTTCCCCCTTCTTAGGAGGAAGGTTCTCGGAATATGCTCTTGTTCGAAGGGCTTAACGGTCCCACTCTGCAAGATGCTGTGACTTCCGAGATCCAGAGGAACTTTGCCGAGGTTACGGCGCTGATTCGTCAGCACAATGACCTCGGGAAGGATCGCCGCTTCCACCAGCAGAGGCCACGTCTCGGCTCGAGTCGTTTTGGGGCCGAGAGGGAACCCAAATCGACGGTGGGTCTGCCGCGATCGGAGCTTGCCGACTGTGTTGAACCAGGTAGTCTCTCGTCTCCGGACAAGAAGGCTCTCTCAGTTCTGGCGGGGGGTCGAACAAGCTACTTCACCTCCTCTACTGCGACAGAGGCGTTTCTACGTGTCTTCGGACACCGTATTTAAATACCCCTTCGGTCCTCTGAGGTTTCGACCTCGACGAGGACTGGAATGAGTCGGAGCGGTATCGGCTCTCTCCTGTCAGGTGTCGATCAGCCCCACCCAGACGACGTTCACAGTGGCGGCAGACACTTACCTACAGTATGAGTTCGTAACCCTCCTCGGGAAAACGTTTTCTCCTGACGATACGTTTTCCCAGGCTCTGAGAGGCCATCGCCGTAAGGCGATGGCTGCTCCTTTTCTTCTCCAACTGCTAGTTCCGCTGGAAGGCGAGCCAGTATCCAATTCCTCCCCCATTCCCTCTCTCCTTACGGCTACGAGGGAAAGGGGAGGGATCCTACAGAGATTTCTCTGTAAGATCCCACGTTAGGGGCTGCGCTACCGGGGGGACCTTCGGGTCTACCTGACGTAAGCCCCGGTCATTGAGGAGGGATCCTGCCCCTTTCTCGATTTCTACGGGAATCGAGAGGACCACCAGCCGATATCGTTTGACGAATTCGGTGGGGGGTTTTGCAGAGTGCTTAGAATTCTACGGAATTTCTAGCGCACTCAAGAGTGTTCGAGTTTTTTACGATCTCCAAACACTTAGGCGAGGGACCACGGTCCAAAGTGAGCGAGAATCCCCGATAATTGTTACACGATAATCGGGAACCTCGCTTATGCTCGAATTCCTGTAATTTCTAGCATTTGGAAAGAAGACTGCTGCTGAAAGAAGAGTATCTCACAGTAGGCGCTTAACCTGGAATAGAGAAGAACGGACGGGAACTTTCCAGAGTTGGCTTGAACTATCGTCTTCGGTATTCTGTTCACCATTGAAGCTTTCCTTTGGGAAAGACTTCTCCTTCACTCTCTTGACTAGAGAACGAAGGCGGTCGATCTCCAATCCTTATTCTCATTCCTCGAGGGGAAAAGATTTTAGGATGGAGGTCGTGGTACAGAACCTACAAAATTACTACGTATATTACCCTCGCGACATGATTCTTTAACAGTTGAATTGTCCGTGGGGTAGGCGCATACCGTAGTTAACTCTACGGTTTGTGACCGAGACGAATTGTATCTTAATTGAACTGCAACTGCGGGGTTGCCTGCAACCTCCCAGCAGTTATCAGTTTCGATTTTAGATACTTGGTATTGTCATGACAACACCAAATCAGCTTTTGTATTTACCGAAATCCGTTTCGGTTAAATATAATTGCTCGAGCGTATTCTTTATGCTCGATGGTTCTAGCCGAACGCATTCCTTCGTGGAATAATGGATTACCTGGCAACTCAGGATGACGAGTCACCGAGAGCTACTGCGTATTGAAACTGCCTGATAGCGGCTCAGTATCGCTAGGTCTCGGAGATGCACGGTCGGTTACGTCTCTCTCTCCCCTGGTTGGATTGACTACCGAACCGTATCTCTGCCCAACAATCATGGACTTAGGTCTCTGATTAACGGGGATTCTCGCAATAATGAAGGACCATCTACTGCTGTGACGCTCGATTTCATCGCCTTCGACATTGCGAGAATTTTCAACAGAGATATCTCTTGGACTCTTTCATCTTTCTGTTTACCGCACGGTAACAGAAGTCTGTACTAGTCAACCGCTGCATCGCACTGCGATAATGCGAATGATTTTTGCAGACATCTGAGTTTGTCTTCAAAATATCTCGTATTCGTAGGTGTGCAATTTCATTGCTCGCCCCGAATTAACAGATATGTCAGAAGACATCGCCTACTCTCCGACCTGACAGCTCTACTTCCAAATGTTCAGCCCATGAGAAGCAGTTCTTCAGGCAAGTAGTTCCCTGTCTTCATTACTGGAAGCGCTCCGCTTTTATTGCAACTACGATCCTCACCGGACAGCAATCAATAGCGGTTAGCGTTCTCAGTCTTTGTAGCACAGGTTCAGAATCTTGAGATCCTTCTCTCGGTTCAGCTGTGAAGACGTAGGTGCATTTTCTGTACACCTTCGTCTTCAACGTCACATAGTGTTGTTTCTCCTTACCCGAGAATCAACTATACTATGAGATATCTTGCCATCAAGGACCTCGGTCTCTAGAAGGCAATTGACTTTCGCCTGTTGGGCACATGCCTTAAGAGAGTCATCACCTTGCCTTCTGGCATCGGTGACGAACAAATTATTTGTTTAGTCTCTTGGCATAACCCTTTTAAGGCGAAGGTCACGTGACTTGCTCGGGTGCTTGGACAACTTGCCTCCTACCGAACGCAGTCAGTAGGCAGCTGTCAGAGCGCCCAAGTCTGTTACGAACTTCGCTGTGGACTTAGTTCGGTTGTTCCATAACAATCTTTTCTTCGTCCTAACGGCTTGTCACAGTACCCATACCATCGACACCCACCATTGAGTGTCCGGTGTCCTATCCACTACCGAGAACAACAACGTCGCGGCAGACGGATAGACCAGTATGGGTACAGGACATCACCGAAGTCGAGAAGAGGGATAGGTCATACGACCATTCCTTCTTTTCCTCTGAGGTAATTGCATGACTTTCCTGCGAAGTCAAGCATCCAGGGGATGGGGATTCGTGACGCTCGATTTCGTACCGAATTCGTAGCGAAGACTCTGAACCCTTCGGTTCCTGACGATCGGTTAGAGTCCTTCACAATCCCTCCCTAATGGACTTCACCGCGCCTTGCGATGCGAAGGAGATGCTGCTTTGTCCTGTGAAAGCGCGACCGCGCTTTCTGAAGAAACTCGACATCCCAGGCTGAGTGTTGAAGACTCTTCGTCAGCACCAAGATGACCTAGAAGTACACTCCCTCGAGTTACACAAGAACTTCTCCGTGGCGCAGGTACTGAAGGCAGGGGTCTGGTACAACCAGACCACTGGCACCTCCTTCTACCTTTTGGATATTGCCCACACGTCCATGGATCGTTTTCCTTAGGACCCGTGGTGGCTGCTCAACACGTTGTCTAGCTAACCCAGACCCTAGCAGGCTGAACAGCATCGAGTCCATGGTGTGACTGTAAGAATAGATAAGTGAATGAGAGAGTGACTGGCTTCTCTTCCTATCTTTTTCTACCCCTCTACCTGTGGGTAGGGGGATACGGTCATCACCTTGCTGGATAAGGACGAGATGCCGGTGAGCTACTCGACAGAGCCCCATCCTATCCCTTTCACTAGGGATGGGAGCGAATATCCACCACTTTCCTCCTACAAGGGGGGGGAAGTGGATGCCAACAAGAGACAAACCATAACGTTATGTTGCCTCTTGCAAATAGGAACTTGTTCTTGTTTGCTGGTACGAAGAGATACGCTTGCCTCTCTCTTAGTACTTGGTCCAGAGGTCTGACCATTGATCCTGCGGTGCACACCCGATCAATCGGACAGAGGCTTGGATCCTCCTCCCTCGCTCTTACGACCAGGGAGGCATTTCCAAGGTTGGGCGAACACCAGTCTGTTCACAAAAGACTCAGATTCCTCCCACCAAGAAGTGAGTCTTCCTATTGTAAAAGGACCGAAGGTTTGTATGCCGTGTCGGAACAAATGACAATTTGTCCAAAATTGCATTTTTCCTAACTATACAAACCTGAGGTCCTTTTACACATAGCCCCACCTCATGCCACCCCTCACTCTGCAGTTTTTGCTTGGGCCAAAAGCAAAAGTGATTTGTTTACCTACCAGTCGCGCGCGCGCGCCTGTCGGACAAGCAGTTAACTACCGAACCCCTTGTTCGAAAGCTTACGACCTATCCAGCTGCCGCTAGTACCTTCCTATTGTAAAAGGACCTCAGGTTTGTATAGTTAGGAAAAATGCAATTTTGGACAAATTGTCATTTTAAGGTGGGAATTTTATTTGTCTTAGAATGTATAAGAATAGATGTACAATTACAGGTGTGCCTAATATCTCCTTGGAGAATCTCAACCAGAAAGGACATCATCTCTCCTCCTCCTCATCATTGTCTTTATCGTCTGAGGGACGTGGAGGTGAGTTTTTGTGTGCCAACAGCATATTCAAGTGAGGGTTAACACAATTTTTATATATACAGTATAATATTCAGTTGATTATTTTGTCCCCATGATTTTTATAACGAGCCTTTTTTTATTTATTCAAAGCGAGAATTAGTTGTGGTGATATAACGTTTGACCATGTGTAATATTTGTTACAAAATATTGTTTGTTCCTACACGATATACAAACCCTCGGTCCTTTATGTAGGGAATTACTTTCGGCGTAGCTGGAATTACGGCTGTTAAATTCTTTAACAAGGTGGGCAGGCAGTAACTACCGTGTGGCAGGTGGGTAGGCCAGCCTGCCCGGATGTAAATACTCCACTTTGCCTTCGGCCATCTTCTGATGAAGACATTTGTTTGTGAGCTCTTGCTGACTGGCTGTTGATCATTATCCCAGTGGGATCTTTCTTTTTTATTTTTGCTTTTTAAATAATTGTATATACAGTGTTTGATATTAATATTAAATTCAATCAATTCAATTAATATGCAAACCCACTTTTTGTGATAGCCTGCCTTTCTACGTTGTGTTAAGAGTCGGCGGCAAAGGTATGCCAATATCTTATTATTTACATATTTTCACCTTTTAACGTGAGGACGAGATGTGTATTTAACGTGAGGATGAAACATGTATTTAACATGAGTGATATTGATCCTGTAACGAGACATGTATTCATCCAAAATTTACGCTTACGCTTTGGGAATTACCGAGGGGAACTTCAGAGGTTTGTCCTTTGTTTTTGTTTTTTTCCTGGTAATTTCCCTTCTCCTTCATCCTTTCACTTACTATCGGACAAAGGTAGAAGAGGGGGTGTGTGGTGTTGGTTTTTGGGGGATCCCCTCTCACTTCGGAGGGCGGTGCCCTTGGATGCGAGAGGAGTATCCTTATTACTTTAAATCATTTTTCTTTATTTTACGGACTAACAGTGGTGATTGTGTTTACAGCAGTATTGGTTGGATAGCTCTTCGTATTGGTTATCCTAACCTTGGAATTGTACCTGTGACTCATA
Source organism: Macrobrachium nipponense (assembly GCF_015104395.2). Taxonomy (NCBI): domain Eukaryota; kingdom Metazoa; phylum Arthropoda; class Malacostraca; order Decapoda; family Palaemonidae; genus Macrobrachium; species Macrobrachium nipponense. The sequence goes on from NC_087209.1 coordinate 66,340,391, forward strand.
GCATGTTGTGATACTGATCCTCGAGTGTGTGTACAGATCCCCTGCTAGTAATCATATTCATTTCCACTAATACCCGGAAGTTACGTCTCTGGACGAAGATTTCGCCACTGTCCTGTGACGTTTAACTATTCCTGATGGTAGAAGTCTGGCAGAATTTGGAGGAATCGAAGAGGAAGAGAGCTCGTCAAGTGTTGTCATCCTCCTCTTCGAGATCATCATATTTTCATCAGTCTCCACCCCTTTGGCTCCTTAGGCTATTTGCCGTAGAAGGAGAAGGTTGTCTCCACCCCTAAGAAGTCTCGTCACAGGACTTCTAAGGGTCTGTCTCCTCAACTGAGGAGGCGGTTGGGTCTTCCGCTGGCTCGAAGGAATGGTAACCGTCACGCTGTCCCCAGGGTCTAGCGTGTTGGGAGCCGTAGAAGTGCAAACTTCGGTTCGCACTTCTGCTGCTAGTCCTAAAGGTTCTGCCCCTAAGACTAGTTCTGTGTCGGGTTCTCGTTCGCGAGTCCCCGAGTGCACATAAATCTTCGGATTCGCATCCATCCAGAGTCGTTGACGCTGAGTCCGCTCACCGTCATGACTGGGGCATGGAGTGGAAGAAAGGAGTGAGTCGCTCAGGTGACTCGTGCCTTGCTGCTGATTGCTCTCGCGGTAATTGCTCGGTTCCCAGGGTTGACGTGACGGTCCCGCGGGACTGTTCAAGCAGAGACTGGCTGGAGGCTCCCCATCCAGTCCTCTTGAGAGGTTTTGGCCTTGACAAGGACTTGGACGAGTCGGAGGATGGTATTGACTCTCTCCAGTCAGGTGCACACTCAGCCCCACCCAGACGACGGTCACCTTCGCGCAACCGACCAGTCTCGGTAGTGGCAGATGCTTCGCCTGCCATACAAGAGTTTCATAACCCTTCTCGGGGAAGCTTTCTCTCCACTGCTCCTCTGTCAGGTCCTCCTTCCCAGGTCGCGCTGGGCTGCTGCTTCGTTAGCCGCCACAGCCCCGTCCTGGATGGGAGAACCTTCTGCTGTCCTGAGGAAGTTGGCGAAGAAGAAGAGGAAGGTGGTGTTGTCGTCTTCTGCCACCTCTTCCCCTTCGACTTCCAAGGCCCCCCAGCCAAAGAAGAAGAAGGTGGCCTTCCCCCCCCCCCACACACACACACACCCACACACACACACAAGAAGTCTCGCACAGGGACTTCTAAGGGTCTGTCTCACTTTGGTGAGACAGGTGGGTCTTCTGCTGGCCCTCCCGTTCCTCCGGGAATGGGGCCCGTCTGTCCTTCCTTAGGGGACCGTGCAGGTACTGGCCACTGCTGGTACCTCCGCTCCCAGCTCCAGAGGTTCCACCTCCGGACCAGGAACCGTCTCAGCTGCTCGCTTGCTCGTGTCACTGAGTGTACAGTCACCTACGGGTGACTGTGCAGCCAAGGTCCAGATGGCTGAGTACGCTCACCGTCAGGACCCAAACACGGAGCGGAAGGATGGTAAGAGTCGCTCAGCGACTCTCGCCAGACCGGCAGTCGCCCGCGCAGCAATCGTTCAGTACCCAGGGTTGATGCGATGGTCCCACCAGACCGTTCACATGGCGAGGCTGGGAAGAGGTCCCCCCCGGTCTCCAGGAACAGCTTCGGCTGCTTCTGGGACTGTGGTGCGTCATGAGGATGGTGCTCGCTCTCACCATGTTAGTGAACGCTACCTGTCACCCGACCGTTGCTCCCATCGGGACCGGATGGCTCGAATGGCGCTGGTAGCAGCTCCCCTGACGCACGAGACTTATGCTACCTTCCTCAGTCCAGCGCTTCTCTGATTCTGCTGGTAGGTAGGGTAGGAGTGTCAGTTCTCCCTCACCTGTCCCTTCAACCTCCTCGGGCTACACCGGGAGGAGCGAGGCGAACAGGAGTGACCGTGAGGAGTGAGCTTCTTACAGTCTGGCCACGAGAGCCTATGAGCCTGGTTTGGTCTTGGGACCAAACAGATCATACGCTCAAGTAGTTGGAGGAGATCATGGGGGTTGCTGGTGAGGACTATAATGCTTTCCTAGACTCGCGGAGGGATCATCACCGGTGTTCATGTGATGGTCCCGCTGGACTGCCCACGCAGAGACCGGTATGGGCTCCCCCTTCTGTCCTCTTGAGAGGTTTTGGCCTCGACAAGGACTGGGATGTGTCGGAGGATGGTATCGGCTCTCTCCTGTCAGGTGCACGATCAGCCCCACTCAGATGACGGCCACGGTGACCGACCGGTCTTGGTAGCGACAGACGTTTCGCCTACAGTACGAGTTACGCAACTCCTCGGGAAAACGTTTTCTCCAGACGGTAATGTTTTCCTAGACTCGGAGCGGTCATCACTACAGGTTGATGGCTGCCCGTGGCTCGCTTCTCCGGCTGCTAGTTCCGCTGGCAAGGCGAGCGAGAGCGTCCAGTCTTCCTCCCCCATTACCCCTCTTCCTATGGCTACGCTGGTAGGGGCGAGGTGAATGGGAGGGATCCTGCAGAGCCCTCTCCATAGGATTCAGCGTCGGGGACTGCGTTCCTGGAGGGACCTTCAGGTCCTACCGGACATAAGTGCATGTCATTGAGGAAGGATCTTGCCCATTCCTCCTCGATTTCTATGGGAATCGGGGAGGACCACGACCTAATGATCGTCTGACAAAATTCGGGGGGTTTCGCCGAGCACTTAAAATTCTTCAGAATTTCTAGCACTCTCCGAGTGTTTTTGTCTTCTACGATCTGCAAACACTTGGGCGAGACGGGCGAGACGAAAATTCCTGATAATTGTCACTATGATAATTGGGAATCTCGCCAAATGTTCGAATTCCTTGGAATTTCTGGCGTCTCAAGAATGTTTTGGTTTTCCTGTAATTTCCAAACACACTGTCGAAACAGAAATTCCCGGTAATTGTTATTACAAACTCAGGAGTCTCGCTAAGCCATTAAATTCCTGGAATTTCTAGCGTTCGAAGGAAGTGCCGTCGCCTCAGTATGCAGTCACCCCCGGGATACAGAGAACGGGCAATAACAGTCAATCCTCCTCTCTTTTTTTTTCCCTCTACTTCTTGGTTATACCAGAATGAAACAAGGAAATAAGAGGAATTTGGTGGAACTTACTCCTCAGAATTTGAACCCGAGAGACTTATGTTTTTGGTTCAATCCTAGGATCTTACCTAACATGCGTCAATCTGTTCAGGATGGATAGCACCGATAGTTTGAATGCCTCTCCAGTGCTACTGTTTTGGGAACATCCAGTTTGGCTTGAACTAGTTGTCCTTGGTATCCTGTTATCCCCGTAGAAGTCTTCCTTTGGGAAATTTTCACCTTCGCTCTCTTCATTAGAGAATGAAGGAAGTCTGCTTCCAGTCCTTATTCTTGTTTCTTGAATTGAAGAGAATTTAGGCTAGAGGTCAATGTACAGGAACCTACAACTATACTACGAATATTTCTCTTGCGACATGCTTCTGTTATCAGTTGAATTGTCCGAGTAGTAAGCACATGACTGTAGTTAACTCTACGGGTATGTGACTGAGACGAATAGTATCTTCTCGTAATTTACCTACAACTCGGGACTACCTCGCAGGCCTCCCAAGAGTTACCAGTTTTGATTTTGAGATACTAGTGGTATTGTTTACAACAGCCCCGCAGCATTTGCATTCACCGAATAGGAGGGTTTTCTTCCCTCCCATTTCGATTAAAATGCAAATGCTCGAACATATCTTTTTTGCGCTCGGTGGTTCTAGCCGAACACATTCCTTCATGAGATGGAATACCTGGCAACTCAGGATGACGACAAGTTTAGCGAGAGCTATCGGTTTTAGGTCTCTGGTCAGCTGGAATTCTCGCATACGTGTATGTCCATCTCTCCTGCATAGCCTTTTGCCATTGCGAGAATTTTCAGACAGAGATATCTCACTAGACTCGTTATCATATTTCTGTTTACCTCATGGTAACAGAAGTCTGTAGCCTAGTCTTCCTCGTCATTGCATCTGCCACTGCAATGATGTAGAATGATATTCTTCAGACAATTTAAGTTTCTCTTCTAATATACATTTCATAATTCGTAAGGTGTGCAATTATACTTTGTTCATCCCGAATTGTAAATGAATAACGGAAGACTTCGCCTGTTCCCCGCCCTGCCAGCTCTGCTTCCAAGGTAAATAGAAATGTCCTCCCTGATCCAGCCCACCAGAAGTGGTTCTTAAGGCAGTACAATCCCTGTGTTTTCATTACTGAAAGACGCTCCGCTTTCATTGCAAACTCCGACTTTCTCACCGAACAGAAATGAAATAGCGGTTTAGCATTTTCAGTCCTATGTAAACAACAGGGATTAAAGCCGTCTTCACTGGTTGGTGTCATTGATGGGACTTTTTCTATGTTCAGAATCTTGAGAGTTTACTTCTCTCGATTCAACTGTGAAGACGTAGGTCCGCATTCACCTTAGTCTTTCACTAGCATATAGTATTGTCTCTCCTTAGTTGAGATTCAACTACCATGAGAACTTCTGTCTTGCCATCAGGGACCTCGGTCTCTAGAGGGCAATTGACTGTCGTCTGATGTGTGCATGCCTTGAGAGAATCATTTCGTCTCCCAACATTGGTGGCGAACAAGATAGACGATTTGTATGTTGGTTCTTGGCATAACCCTTCAAAAGTTGAGTGTCATGTGACTGTGTCTATGATGCATGATGGCTCACACTGAGTGCAGTCAGTCGGCAGCTTTTGAAGAGTCTTGAGACTGTCATGAGCTACACTGTGGACTTTTTATTGGTTGATCAGTCATTACTTTGTCCTATTGGCATGTGGCTGTACCCATAAAGGATCGACACCCACCATGGAGTGTCGGTGTCTTTATCCGCTGTGGACTGCCATTGCAGAAGTGTCCGATGACACGTCTTTCTCCGAGTATTACAAGACCGTGAGAGGCCTCTCTGCAGTTGGATAGTCCAGTGGATAGGTACATTTCATTACTCTGAAGAATATGTTGGACAGGAAGATAGATAAGGTCTCATTGCTACCATACAGGCAGTCCCCGGGTTACGACGGGGGTTCCGTTCTTGAGACGCGTTGAAAGCCAAAAATTGTCGGAAGCCGGAACATCGTCAAAAATCCTAAGAAAACCTTACTTTTAATGCTTTGGGTGCATTGAAAACTATGTTAACTGCATTCTTATTGCATTTTTCATAAAAAAAACCTTCAAATATAGATTATTTTGCATTTTTGGTGTCATATTTCTTGTGCCAGATGAGCGCTGTAGGCGTCATAACCCTGGAACGTGTTGTAACCCTGGAAATAATTTCTGATGAATATAATTGAAAACCACCTTAACCTCGGAACGTCGTAAGCCGAACCCGTTGTAACCCAGGGACTGCCTGTATTTATCTTTTCCTTCGGGCCTGCCCACAGGTCCTTGGAACCTCATTTCCTTGGACTGGTGGTGGATGCTTGCAGGTTGTTTGCTTACCTGGCTCCTTCAAGAGGACAAGTTGCATCTAGCCTATGGTGTGCAGTTCTAGAGGTAAGAAGGATGTGAGAGTCACTGGCCTCTCCACCTTCCCCACCTCGTCCTTCCACTCCTCTTCCTTTGGGTTGAGGAAAGATCTTTAACTTACACTGGTTGGTCGGACGATTGATGCGGTAAGCTTACACATAGAGCTTCCTTTCTATGTTTCTTATCAGAATCATAGAAGCAATCCTGCTCCCTCCTCTAGCAAGGGGAGGAGGGAGACTGGCAATAATGCAAACCCTTCCCAGAACTTTGCACTAATGCCTTCGACTCTAAATATTCTTCACACCCCATTTTCGGAGGAGCTACAATTCCTCATTCATTTTGAAAAGGCCCAGAAGTCTAACTCTTGATCATGCAGCTCCTATACTCCAATTAAGTTGTCAGAGGCAGGGCACTCCTCCTCGCTCTTACGACCAGGAGAAGTAGCCTAGGTGTGTAGAACTCCAGTCAGTTCTAGAGGCTCACTCATATTCCTCCCACCAATCAGTTAGTCGTCCTTATGTAAATGACCGAGGGTTTGCATATCATGTATGAACAAATCACAGTTTTTGAAAGTAAATTGTATTTTTCCTAACTATACCAACCTGAGGTCCTTTACATATATGCCCACCTCATGCCACCCCTCAATCTGAACCTGGGCCGAAAGGCAAAGTGGAGTGTTCACATCCAGGCAGGCTGGCTTACCCGCCTGCCACACGGTATGTAGTCCCTGCCTAACCACCTTGTTCAAGAATTTAACGGCCGTAATTCCAGCTACGCCGAAAGTAATTCCTTATGTAAAGGACCTCAGGTTTGTATAGTTAGGAAAACTACAATTTAGTTTCAAAAATTGTGATTTTGTATGATATGACCACATGCACACTTCTGTAAGGAACAGGTATATTTTATTTACCTTTGCTGTACATTAGTATAAAGAATTTAAATTTTGAGGTGCCTTTAATTTGTTCTTTTGCAGAGGATTCTACTCGACTGTTAGCAAGTGGAAGAGCAAAGTGTAACAGCATTTTGCATTTGTTCGGGCCTTGGTTATTTGAAGCTGCCCTTATAAATTGTAACATGCAAGCCAGCCTTGGCCCTCAGCATAGTGAGTAGTGGTGTATATGACAATATTTTTTTTAACTGTGCATTTGATGACAAGATTTCTTTTTCAAAAGTTATGACTTTCAGAATTACAGACATACTAAGAAATTTCTCATTTGAAATAAAGTTTCTCTAGGTGGTACAAAGGTTTCTTTTATGATTAAAAACATTTGAGTTACTGTACAACAGCTAGTTTGGACTATGTTCCCATCATTTCTGTATGACAGGGACACTATATTATAATTTTCATAGTTTTTGTCACATATTTAGAACAGTATAGTAATACAAGAGTTTGTATGATTTAGAAACAGATGGTAGTGGAAGTGCTGGGTCAGGTTCCCGTCGGCCGGTTTCTGGTTTTGGTGGAGAAAGTGGTAGAAAATCTAGTGACTCTTCAGTACCATCGGAACCACAGAATGACCGTCTTGCTAACTTGTCTCCACAGCACTTCCAAGGAGGCCGAGCTGAGGCTCTTGGGGCTCTTTGCAGGTAATTAATGCTAATATCGTTGGTGTATGGATTGTCATAATAGTATTTGTTTTGCCTTTGGATTTATGCTATATTTCAGTTTTAAAAACTTAACTGCAGATGTTTAGGGAATATATAAAATATTTGTAATGTCTTTGATATTGTTTCAATGGATTTGTTTTCAATTATGAATATAATAGGCACTTTAAGTTTATAAAAATACTGCATTGTTTTATTATTGGTAATTGCTGTAAATGAAAAATCACAATGGATTTTATATTTTATGTTTGGGCAAAAAAATTGCATATTGCCATGGATTGTTTGTGTACTACTGGTGGAATTTGTTTTGATGTTTTGTATGTTGAGCATTATCATAATGAAGTGTGATTGTTGAAATTTTGAATTTTTTTTAGCACTACTGAGATATCTTTTTTATGATTAGTTGATGTAATATCTATTATTTAATGTTCACATTTTGTTTTTTGTTTTTATAAAATATAGGATATTTTGCTCCAAGAAAACTGGGGAAGAGATTTTGCCTGTATATCTAGCTAGATTTTACCTAGCTGTCCATCAGGGACTAAGGCAGACAGATGGTAATGTCACAGCACACCAAGAACAAGCTAGCTTCACGTCTAATAAGTACCAAGGATCCAAGGTAAGCTTTAGTATAATTGATATTTTATGTTTTATTGTTGAATTTCTTTTCTGTGTACAGCAAGTACAAATAGGCTTATTTTTACTTTTTTTATTTGTGACATAAGGCAACCATCATTCTAATTTTGGAATGGCATGGTGACTTATGGAAGTCATCCTGATTTGGCATAACTAACTAACTGTGTGAGTGACTGCTGAAATAATGGCCAATGGCAATGAAATGGGTACAGTTACGGGAGAGGGAACATTGATTATGGAAGGATGCATGGTGGAAAAAAATACCATCTGTTATCTACCCACAAGAGTTGCAGGACTCTGTTAATTACAAAATTTCACCAGTCATGGCTACATCCACTGGACAATCTATGAGCAAATGAAGAATGGAGTGGGTGTAGCTGGATTAAGGGACAACGATATGTGAGTTTGGAAGGAAGCAGTCTTCTTAGCCAGTAGCATGGTTGCCTTCAGACAAGGCTCTCATGTGGTAAGGTGGCTGAACCTTTGTAATTCAGAAAAAAATTTAAAGTGGCTAGTAGCTAGGCAGTCCTAAGACAAGGCAGGTTGGTAGCTAGCATGGGTGGTACCATGCCAACCAAGTAGAGTTGCAAGTGTGAAGTGGATGTAGTTGAGAGCAGGCCAGGCAAGAGACTAAGTATGTGAGAAATGTTTAAATGTGCAACAGGGTGAACAGCAACTATAATCGCAGGTGAAATGCAGGTAGATCAGTCAAAGAAAAGAAGTGCACAAAAACTGTTCTGAGACATTTCCTGAGGATCTCTGAGACATTTCCTGAGGATCAACTTTGATTGATTGAGTACTATGTGGTACCTCAGCTACTAGGGTCACTGAGACTGAACTTGCATTGAAGATAACATCATTTCTGACAAAGTTTAAGGGTTCTGAAGAGGAGGCAGCAGACCCTTCAGTAGCTGAATTTCTTGTCTAATTAGCCTTGAATATCTTCCTGAGGTGCAGTGAAACACTGGGCAAGGTCATAAAGACCTGGGCAGTAGGGTCGACACAGCTAAGAGCGTGGGAGCAATTTACACGTGACTGATCAGCAGTGGCAGTGTGGCACCTGCTTGGAAATGAAAAGTCTCTGTCAAGGAAAACATGGCTGGTCATACCTGGAAATCCATGACAGCTATTCTTGGGCATAGTAAATGTTTACTTCCATGCTAGTGGATGCCACAAAAGTAAGCTAGTTGTTAAACATAACATAGCACTGTCAAAATCAATTGAATATACAGGCGGCCCTCGGTTAGCGGCAGGGGTTCCGTTCCTGGCCACCGACGCCAAGCGATTTTCAATGCTGAGCGATTTTAAAGCCTACGGCCGCCGCACACCTTCTTTCGAAACTCTAGGCCAGTCAAAGGCGCCGTAATCCCACAACGGCGCAATAAGTAAAATTATATTTATGCAGTATAGTACTATAGAATTTACTGTACAGTACATGTGGGTGTCTAGAGTATGTAAAGATATAATAAAGTTTATACAGTGTACAGGTAGCTGTAGTGTTCAGGTTACTATCATTAGTCTTACGATAGTCCGATTTTATGAGAGATCAAATTACAATGGCCTAACTTTATCCATCTTCTAGTTACATAAGTTCAATAACAGCAAAAGAGAATGATGAAAGTATGGTTTTAACGTTATACTCGTTGCGTGAACGTGTATAGCCATGAACAACCGAACGAGAAACGACTTTTTTTTTTCTAAGTACAACCGAACTGGATAACATCTGTTTGGCTTGTATTTCGATCATCGTACTACAGTGCAACATTACCGTATTTGTTATAAATGGCGTTATGTATAGAATAGAACTGAGATATCTTAATGTAATAACTTTATTCGCTATAGATCAGAGATCAATATAGATTAAAGATCAATCGGGAAATATACCTTTAAATTTAAACCTAGTTATAACTGAAGCTGAGAAAACTGTTCAAGCTGCTAGTGACTATTATCGTACATCGGCAACAAGGATAAAACTGCAGTAAACGTCTGCCATCACACACAACTGTAGATAAAATTGGGATAAAATCATTTTAATCAAAACTACTGTGCTTGAAAGAACACATTTTACTGTTGGTTTCACGCCGATATAAGATAAATAACGTAAAGTTCGTATTACGATGATATAAAGGATTATTGCGAACGGAATCACGCAAATTTTTACGCAATAAACATGCCGACAACGTAATCTGTTAACTAAAAAAATAGTAGTTCACATTCACAACGAGACATATTCAATAAATATTTCCACCTAAAAACACGCTGTATGCGGAAAAATAACTTTGTCTCATATAAGTCAAGTATATAGATATTCGTTTATGCTAAGTAGAAGCAAGAGCATTCGCTCAGAATTGCGTTATGGTGAAACAAACTTGTATTCATCAGCTGATTTCAAACCACAACATTGGCCGCTCCGCGGAATATGGACCTAAGTTTGCCGTAGTATTTTAAAATACAATAATATGAGAATACATACAATATTCTTGGATACGGAGAAATAATGTATAACTTTTGAAAGGATTTATGGAAAAGATGCATAATTAATAAAATAACACAATGCATTTTTCGGAACTGGCGGACAAGAACGAACATGAAAAACCATCCCCTGACAGCGTGGAGCGTAGTTACAAAGGCTGCCTTAATTTGTATCTTATTTCTGTACAAAAATGAAAATACCTTTACGTAATATATTTTCATACACATTTTAAACATAAAAGCATAAACATTTGAAAAATTGACACATCGATCGCTAAATTTGCACTCTTTTTAACTCAATATTTTCGGAAGAGCGGCAGACGGCGGCATACAAGAACGAACTTGAAAAAAACATCGTAGTCGATAACTTGAAGGGGAGTTTCAAAAGCTGCCTTTTTATCATATTTCTGCACAGAAATAAAAATACCCTATTCGTAATACATTTTCATACACATTTTAAACATAAAAGCATAAACATTTATAAAATCGACACATCGATCGCTAATTTGCACTTTTTTTAAATCTATATTTTCGGAAGAGCGGCAGGCGGCAGCTTACAAGAAAGTACATGAAAAAACATCGTATTTGATAACGTGAAGGGGAGTTTCAAAAGCTGCCTTTGTATCATATTTCTGTACAGAAATAAAAATGCCTTTCACGTAATATATTTTCATACACATTTTAAACAAAAGCATGAACATTTATAAATCGACACAGCCATAGCTAAATTTGCACTTATGTAACTCGATATTTTCGGCATAGAACAGGGTCAGAGGCATATATTTTACCCTAATACCTACGTAATAACTCTCCATAAAATTTGTTAATATAATTTGCATAACCTTTATGGTCTGAACGGCATTTCTACAAATGTATGAACTCGTTAGACAACGGCGCTAGCGGCGCTGTTAACTGAAATTTGTGCCGTAAAGATACCTTTAAAATGCCTTATTTTTTTAATGAATATTTTTGACGACCGCCGTAAAACCGATTCGCCGTTGAGTGATTGTTAACCGCGGGCCGCCTGTATAAGGAATGACCGTTGATTCATAAAACAGAAGAAAATTATCATAAGAAATCCTTATTAAACTGAATAAAGTGATCAGAAATGAATCAATAAAGGAAAAGGTTGAGCACATTTTGTATTTAAAATTAGTTGTAATACAGATAGTAACAGAATTAAGAGGTACACTAATTAAGGACAGAAATGTTAATAAAAAACATGGATACATAAAGAAAAGACTTAACTTCTAAATGCTAGGTAGAATTGCAAAAATAGCAAAATGTAAGAACAGTATATACAATAGCCCCCAACTTATTGAACACTATGGATAAGTGACAAATGCCCATTAGTAAAGTTTACACTTAAACATTTTTAGGTCATCTAAAAGCAAGTGGTAAAAACATTTTTATGTCATCTAAAAACAAGTGGTAATTGCACATTATTTATACCCTAAGTTAAGCTGCACTTTACGCTTGCCATCTAAGTACAGTTGACCCTCCGCTCATATTCACGGGGGATAAGTACCACAATCACCCGTGAATAGCTAAAATCTGCGAATACATAAAACGCCCCTCTAAAAGTGCAGATAACTGCCTATCTTGAAAATTCTAATACCAAATGTATGCTGAAAGTATTATCCTACATCAAATATACCTTTGATTATAATCTTATTACATACTGTATTCATCTTTGAAATGATGATATTCATACGTATCATTTTAAAGTCAACTTAAACATTTTACCCTCAAGAATTTATATGTACACACTTCTAACCCTTCCAGCTAATAAAAGAAAGATGAACTGAGTTACTTACATTGTTTAAACAAATAAAAATGTAAGTAATACACTATACATTATGTATATCTATCTATAAACCACCATCCCTATATATCAATCTATCTATCTATCTCTCACCTTTGGCATGAGAAAGAGAGAGAGAAAGAGAGCACTGAGTGGGCAACATATATTTACCTGAGAGTGGGCAACATATGTTTAACTAATAGTGGGCAACACTTTCTACCCTTTACTGTCAATATGTCAAAATATTTGACATAGTTGACAGGTTACACCCTCTCCCCCTTGCTCCAAAGCTTTTGGACAAGACTGGGAAAAAGATGAGCGAAAAAATTGTTGAACTAAAATCTTACTAATTCATCATACGTGTATATTTTCTTTAATGAATTCAGAGAGAGAGAGAGAGAGAGTTTGTAAAAAAAATCTGCGCATAGGCGAGTTTCCTGTGAATGATTTATAGATAGTTTCCACTGAAAAATCCGGAATAGGCGAGTCCGTGAATAGCAGGGTTGGCTGTAATGTGTTTGAAAATATTACATCACATCTAAAAGATAAGCATAGCAAAAACCATAATAATAATGTAACTGATTAGTAAGTTAAGTATATCTTAGTTTTACCAGACCACTGAGCTGATGAACTAGGGCTGGCCCGAAGGATTAGATATTTTTACACGGCTAGGAACTAATTGGTCACCTAGCAACGGGACCTACAGCTTATTTTGGGATCCGAACCACATTATATCGAGAAATGAATTTCTATCACCAGAAATAAATTATCCTTTGATCCCGTGTTGCCCAAGCCGGAAATCAAACTTCGGTCCACTGGATTGGTAGCCAAGTACGAAAACCACTTGTCCAACGAGGAACTGATTAGTAAAGATTCAAGATAAGTTAAGGTGTAATGTATACACTAAAGTTTCTTTTAAAATTACCTGAAATGAGGTGAAGAAGCAAACTATAGTGCACTTACTCGTAACTTTATTAGAGAAATGAAAAATATAAAAAAAGTGAAAGAATAAGACAAAAGGGAACTCATTCAAGTGCTAATAAGGTAATAACTCAGTAAAAAATACATCCTCCTTGAGACAACAATACAGTATATTAAATAACATGTACAGTAAATGTTGCATAAAAATTGAAATCATAGGGTAAAACTTCGTAACACTGCAAAGCAGCTAGTCTCATATGAACAAACTCGTAAATTATTACTGATAGTTGTCACTAACAACAGTTGCAAAATTGGTGACTGAAGAGTTCTGTATGAATGTGGAATTCACCTGAACATTTTGACAAAGCACTGAAATGAAAAATGGCAGAAATCAGTTATTTTCAATGGCATAATCATGGCTGGAAGATTGAGTTTAGTTTGTTTGTTTGTATGGTGCTTTTACGTTGCTGAAACCAGTGACTTCTGAACCACGTCGAGAGTGAACTTCTATCACCAGAAATACACATCTCTCACTCCTCAATGGAATGGCCGAGAATCGAACCTGTGACCACCAAGGTGGGATGCTAATACCATACCAACCACGCCGCTGAGGTGCTTTGGAAGATTGAGTCCCAGTAGTGCCTGTCTCCCTAAAAATGGAACTTCTTGTGTTTAATCGCAGTTGTTTACATTCTTTAGTTCTCATCTACAATTGACTTATTTGTTAAGAAAATGTCATATACAAAGGTTTAAAGTAAATGCTCTGTAGTATAAGGCCTGTGAATATAAAACAGAAATCTTTGTATTTTATATAACAATTTCCTGTACCTACTGGTAAACATTCATAAATATTCTATAGAGCTTGTAGACTGACAGGTTATTCATAAGCAGTGTTACTTGCTATATTGATTTTATCACATCAAGATCTTAGTTTTAAAAAACAGCTTAAATACTGCTGGGCTAAAAATTGTAAAGCATTCATATTCTGATATTACACTAAATATTGGTACTAGTATTATGCTTTTTTTCCTTTGGCAACGGACAAACAATTTTGTTTAATGCATGTACTGTACAGTAAATCATAACTGACATGTGAAAATATGTGTAGATGATAGTTATGTTTCTTAAAATACAACAATCCAAAAACTACAAAGTAACCTTGGTACCTTGTGCTTAGCCTTTGGTTCCAGAGAATCTGATTTTAAGATAGAGGGATAAGGTAAAAAATGAAAGATACATGTAGGAAACGAACTAGATCATCATAATTACAGACAATAAATGATGCAAAGAAGCTTACTCAGGATTATTTGCAGACTGGTGTTTGCAGTGAAACAGCAGCAAGTATCCTCGTCAATGGAGTTGATTTGTTCCGCTTAGACCTTCAGGGAGTTGTAAGCTTAGTGCCAAGTGTTTTGGGGGTTTTGGAAGGTGTACTTCCAGAAGCAGAGGTTAATGCACCACCACATCTACCTGTCCCTCTGCTGCGCCGTGCCGCCACTCACGTGTTGTTGTCTATTCTGCCGTTACCACTACATTTCCAGGTCAGTCTTATGTGAAAAATTTGTACATATGTTTTTCAGGTCTTGTCATTCTTCATTCTTGCCACACACTCTACCACTACAAACAGGTTTTCAAATCTGTGAGGGGTGGTAGGTATATGGATTTGTTTTCTTTAGAGGATATAAATATGATTAGATTAAATTGCAATAGCTTCATGATAAAACTGTTAACAAGTAGAGAATAGAATATACCATAGCTGTTTTTCTTTCTTTAGCATATACTACAAGCATGTAGATTGTGATGTTATGAAGTGTATCATTTAAGACATTCTTAATATCCATGAGCCCCTGTAAAATGTTACCAGAGCACATTTCAAAGAATGGAAATATGTTAGGTATTAACCTTTTAGCAAGTTGGAAGTTTTTTTGAAGAGCTTGCATGTTATTTATTTTTTTTTTTTTTTCTATGAGGCAGGGGTCATCTGAAATAAGACATGTTTGGTCTATCTAAGTACAGCAGAACCTTGCTGTTTTGATCATTAACCTAATGGATTTTCCATACATCAGTTTTTACCATAGTTTTAAAATCATCTTTTATTTTATTTGTTTAATTTATAAATTCGTCATCATAAATATTCATCTCAAACCAAATTCATCACGTATAGTGCTGAGTAATCCTTTAGATTCCAGTGCTTGGCTTCAAGCCTAAATCTCATATTCCATTCCATTCCATTCTATATTGTAGGAGTAAATTTGAAAACACAGTATCTCACTGACACCTACTTAGGCCTTAGTAGTCTTTATCTGCAATTGACTTCATATAGTGAGACTGTGTGATGGACGCGAAGGAGAGGGGCTCCGAAGTTCTGGAACACTGCCGCTGCTGTCACATTCTAGATGAGAAACAGGGCTGACAACTTCAGAGACTGTAAATGAACAAAAATTCTCTCTTCCTCAGGAAGAAGAATGTATCCTGAGAAAAACTAATAATTAAAATATGTGAGGATGGAGGGAAATACGGAAGAGAGCTGTACTGCCCACGCCGCAATCTTACAAAAATGACGGAAAGAGACTAGAAGATCATGACGACTGGCCCTGCATGTTGAAGGGAAGATTGCAATCGTTCGCCATTAAAAATCGTCCTGACATCCCGAAATACACACATTCTGAAAGACTAAAACATTAAAAAGTCCTTAGAGATGTGTGAAAAGATACATAAAAGCATATATGTCAATACACATATATCCAAATAAAACAGTAAACCAAAGTAAGGGTTCCTCTCTCTCTGAAGGCAATACTCTCTAAGGAGACGGATAGCCTTTCGCACATAACGCAAGCGATGCTGATGCGAGTAAAAGTCGTATCTACAGCAAAAGCATCTGTCCAAGGTCAACATGGCAAACAAAGGCTTGACTAAAAATGTTGACGTCCACGAATCTTGTCCTGAATAAAAATAAAAAATAAAAAAACCAGCTTGGAATAGGAGAGTGAAGCGAAACTCCAGTCTCCAAGGTGGTAGAAGAAAGACTGATGTTTTGCTGGGGTACGATTTTGGTCGATGACCAAGCATCCACTCCGTATATGCATGAGTTGCCAGATGCCACAGATTCCTTGTTTTACAATCTTTGATTGTTTTTACTGGTTTTCCAGCTAGCGCTAGAAGATTATCTTAGTGACCTCAGGTTTGTTACCTATGAAAAATACAAATTGATTAAAAAATTTGTCATTTCATTGTTCTCTTTGGTTTCTATTGTACACTGCAGTATTGTTATTTGTTAGCAATCAGGACAGGAAGCATCTCTTGTTATTTTTGTTTGATGTAGACATTTTTTTTTAATTTGACCCCTTAAATTTTATAATATATTTGGCTATATAAATTTTTTAGTTTATGTTGAGACAAGTTGGACTAACATCTGCACGAATAATTTAAAGTTAGCATCACTATTAAGATAATTTAAAGTTGATGCACATGGCATACAGTGCATATGAAACAAAGAAATGTAGCATGCTATTTAGATGTAGGGTGCCATCATAATTTATATTAAGTAAATATGCCTGAATTATGGCTTTGTTCATATACGAAACAAACCTTCGGTCTTAACATTAGGATAAATACTCAGCGCCAGCTGGAAACCAGTAAAGTTTAAAATAATTGTGTACACAAGGGACTATTGGCATCTGTGCTTGGTCACGAGACATGTGGGACTGCCCACATACCCCTCATTAACTCGTGACCCCGTCAGTTATTTTCTTACTGCCTTTAAGTGAGGATGTGGTTCACTCCGTCCTTTTAAAGCCGGTTTAGTTTGCCCCCTGTTGTTTTCAATTTGTTGTTTGGAATTCCCGGGTATGTGAACATGAAGCCTTCTCATGCTGCGAGACTTCCTGGATATCACAAGAAGCAGATAAACGCCCTGTTATTTTCTTTGACGGTTTCGACGTCGATGGAAACCGTTGAAGTACTCATCGTGTAGTTAGTCGTAGGTGAAGAAACTCTTAAGGTACGGTTAATTCGTTACCTATGCTTGGGAATATCGCATACTCATATGGATTGCCTGTAATCCAAAGCTTTGATGTATCTGGATGTGCTTCGGGAAGTAATTATGACTAATTGTGCTCCTTTCCCTGTGGGGAGAGGCGTGCATCGCCATCTTGTTTTCGTTCCAGATACGTGGGTAGAGAGGATGCAGGTGTGCGGTCGGCGTTAGGCTTATCAGGAGAACCAACCCAAAAAGGACAGTTGGTTTGATGTATAATGTCGTGTTGCCATCCAGGATCCCACGTGATGAATGTCCCTTTTATCCTGACATGCACTGGATGGCGGTCAGATGCGTCGCCATCTGTAAGAAGCAGATAGGGCAACAAGGCAGTCTTTAATGTCAGGTTGCTATGGCTACGAGAATAACATCAACAGCCTTGCACTTCTGGTAGGGTGCTGGCTTCGCATTAGAGTTGCTCAGTGACGTCTTAAACATGGAGACCGCCATGACGTTTCTTCACAGCTGCGGCCTACACGAAGGCATGCTTCCATTTTCATTTCGAGGTACAAGAGTGCTTTACAACTATGCTTTCGGATGGGAGGTTTTTAATGCACATTGTTTTTGAGAGAAATTACAAGCGTTAGGAGATATAAGTCACATAATGGAAAAGACACAAGTCTTTCCTCTGTATCCTTCTGCTTAGGCGTCAAGCTTAGGTGACTGGCTTTGATGCCAGTGCATTCTCCTGCCAATCCTGGAAATAATAGGGACTTCGTAGCTGATCCTCGAGCCAAGAGGAGAAGTTTCTTCTCCATCTTCGAGCCAGGATTGTTACATCCCTATTATATGAAAGCACAAGAAGTAGTAGTAATTGTCAAACAAGTGAATGATGGAAAGTTAGTCTAGTGTGGCTGCTGTGAAAAGTTGGAAAAGGCTAGAATCAGGGACTTCGTGACTGATCCTCGTGCCAAGAGGAGAAGAATAATTTCCTCTTCATCTTTGAGCCAGGACTGTCACATCATTGTAAAGTAGAAATGCCACAGAAGGTTGGGTCTCTTGATCTTGGCTGCAAGAGTACCATAAACAGCCTCACGCTTCCATCAAGTGTGTTGACGTCATAGCCAAAACCTCTTGCAAATGGCGGTAGTCATGACGTCACAGCCTACCGATTCTTGATTTACTTCGCTGCCTCCGAAACCTGATACGCTTTTTGACTCAGTGGTACACACTGTAATGAAGAATAAACAGGATCTAGAGGTGAAAATGGCTAAGTAAGACAAAAAGAAAAGGCGTGATTCGTCTTCTTCTTCTTCGTCTTCTTCTCTAGATGGTGTCATAGCTAAGTTCAATGGCATCACTGATTGTACCACAAGCGTTGGAGGATACGAGATTTCGTGTCTGATACTCGGGACAAGAGGAGAAGAGTAGATTCTTCTTCATCTTCGAACCAGGACTGTCACAGCCCAATCAGCAAGAAAATAGAGTTTTTCAAATTTCTGTCTCCTTCTTTACTTAGGGCAGTAAGAAGAGAGTACCATCATAAGCTGGAACGGACAAGGTACAGGTGAGTGAAGCAGCCATACTGTTAGGGTTAGTATCAGTAAGATACCTATCAGTAGCAGGACATTCCTCTCTTTAGCAAGGGGGAGAGGAATGATAACAAACCTACATGAGTGGATGAATTGTCTGACTCTATGATATTCATATATGTCTTAGATTCGGAAATACTGGTCAGTTGTTTTGTAGAATTCTGGTATTCAGAAAACTGATCAAAGGTGGCAAACTCCCAGTTGGTTAATAGTACTTACCTCCCACCAAGAGTAAGTCTATCCTAATGTTAAGACCGAAGGTTTGTTTCGTATATGAACAAATGACAAATTTGTAACTAATTTGTATTTTTCATAACTTACAAACCTGAGAACTTAACATTAGGATAAATATTCAGCGCCAACTGGAAACCAGTAGTTTAAAATAATTGTGTACGCAAGGGACTATTGGCATCTGTGCTTGGTCACAAGACATGTGGGGCCACCCACATACCCCTCATTAACTCGTGGCCCCGTCAGTTATTCTTCCAACCCAGGTTAGTTGATAGAGGGGTAGTTAGAGGTGGGCCTTTGTATGTAAGACCTCAGGTTTGTAAGTTATGAAAAATACAAATTAGTTACAAATTTGTCATTTTGTTCACATGAATGTTGTTATAAGTATATATATATGATACATCAAAGACCATGTTGGCAATATGTTTACATTTAGTGGTATGTGGTATACAGCAGATAATGAGCAAATTATTGTAAGGAAACTCTAATATCAACAATTTTGATTAACAGATAACCTTCCCCCCCACCAAGCATTAGTGAAAGCAGGGTACCACTGTACATATTTTATTATAAAATACTGTGCTAT
The DNA here is from genome assembly GCF_015104395.2 of Macrobrachium nipponense. Lineage (NCBI taxonomy): Eukaryota > Metazoa > Arthropoda > Malacostraca > Decapoda > Palaemonidae > Macrobrachium > Macrobrachium nipponense. The sequence continues at coordinate 66,359,687 of NC_087209.1, forward strand.
AGTTGTACAACATTTTGATGGGCTGCACTAGAAGTAATGATTTTCTTTTGATTTCATGTTGTAGGATTTTGACAAGTTGTTAATTAATTTGTATTTTTCATAGCTAACAAACCTTCGGTCTTAACATTAGGATAAATCTTCTGGCACCAGCTGGAAACCAGTTAAAAACAATAAAAAATTTTAAATGCAAGGAATCTGTGGCATCTGGCATCTGAAACGTAGTTCAGATGGAAGTGAGTCAGAGATCACACTTGTTTATTTACAGTTTTTTTATTGTTTTAACAGGTTTCCAATTGGCACCAGAAGATTTATCCTAATGTTAAGGCCTCAGATTTGTTAGCTTTGAAAAATACAAATTAATTAAAAATTTATCATTTCGTGGAGCTCAAAAAGCTTGCTTAAGGTGATAAGATTTTTGCAAATACGTACCTGATAAGTGTTTGGTTTTACATGTCATTAATGAAAATCCTTTATCAGCAATTTTTTAGGTCTTGATTTAGATTTATTTATTTTTATCTCAGGGTCTACAAGTTAAAGAAGTTGGATGCAGCAGTGGGGAGCGACTTGTTCTGTCACATCTTCGACCTCAGCTTGTCAATCTTCTTTCTAATGCCCTGCAAGTAGAGACAGACCCTGCAAACACACAAATGCTCCTTGGTCAGTTGCTAATGAATTCACATTTAAGTTAAGACATTTGTGTTAGTGATAATTATGTTGGTGGATACTGGATTATGATGATGATAATAATTAATGATTTGTGTCAAGTGATAATTATGTTGTTGGATACTGGATTATGATGATGATAATAGTAATTACTGATAATAGAAATAATAATAATGGTTTATGATGGTAAATATAGATGTAAGAGAGACATTTTAAGCTTTAGATACTGTTTCCATTCATTGTAGAAAACAGCCTATTTAGTAGTTAAATTGAAATAATTTGCCTTCTAGATTTAAAGCAAAATTGTCATTTGAAATGCAGTAGTTATTTGGAAACATTTGGAGATGTATGTGTTAAAAGTTTAGAGAAATCAGAAATCACACAAATGTGCAGAACTCCTTGTACAAGGAAATGACCATCATTTACAGTATTATACTGTGAATTGCAGTACAGGTTGTATTTGTATAATAGAGTATGGAGAAAGCTTGTATGAATGGATTTATAGAATTGTTTGCAAACTTCATTTAATTTCAATATAATAAAGTCCAATAGTTTACCTTTACTAGAAATCATGTAAATAAGAACATTAAAGTAATTTTGATTTTGTCATGAATCATATAGTCATTTTTGTGGAAAAAGTTGGGTTTTAAACATCACATGAAGTTGAATATTACACGATATGTGATACATATGATGCATTATGAAATTTTAGTGAATAATGACATGGTCAGTTATTGTTCTGAGGTAATCCTTCCATAATTTAAATTTTCACTAATCTGAGACACCTGCTTTAATGGTGTTGGATTAGTGAAAGTCTACCAATACTAATAGTAAATGTATTATAGTAAATCTATCATAAGTATTGCAGGGAGTAATTAATATAAAAGCAATAGTCCATCCACATGCTTTACTGTTACAGTATTAGTAGTATGCAGCGTACTTTAATCAGACCACAGAATTAACATTTAACTTTCGTAGTGCTGTGTACAGTAACTGCCTCATTTGCTCCATCTCATTCCAACCCATTTCTCAAACCAACCAGTGTCACTTAGAATTATAGTTGGCAGTACCAAGAAAGCATGCATTCAACCAGCTAAACATGTGTTGATGGATTGCCGATGCTTGTGAAATAAACATTTTATGTTTATAATCAGTTGAGAGGAATTTTGTTTAGACTCAATGATGTATAGCTACTGGTAACAACTACTGGTAACCATCATACTTAGGTAGTTTAATAAGGCATCCAAGTCACATTTCTAGACTTTTGGATTGGCATGACGAATCTCTTAATGCTCCTAATGTGCTGTATATATCTATTTTAGGAGGCCTCCTGTTTTGTGTCCAGGATGCAGCATTATGTGAAGTTATGGATTCCATATCCCAGCACAACTTTTCATCTGACAGAGATCACAACATAATGTCATCTGGTAAGAACAGAAGTTATGATTTGGTCTTTGCCATTTTTATACTATAAATATCATTTATGCTTCGGAGTTGACATTTGTATGTGATGTTACCAAGCAGATAGCATGTACTGCAGGAGCTGCGTGAGTATTGCATTTTTTTTGCTGGAGTTTTATTCAGTTTACTTTTTATTGGCTTTAGTTATAGAACTTTAGATATGTGCCCAGGTTCTGCTTAAGCCAGATTTTGACATGGATTGCAAGGGAGAATGTCATTGTTGTGTTTTCTAGATATGAAATAGGTTCATTATTTTTGGGTTCATGTGTTATCCTGAATTTTGCTATGACCTACTCCATTGCGAAGCAGAGGAATGTATAGAACTATGACCTTCTCCATTGTGAAGCAGAGGATATATAGAATATAGTTTTTCATAGTTGTTTATGTAAGCTGTGTTGCTGTTAGTGGTTTTGTTTTTTCATAATGGGATGTCAATATTTAATTTTTATTCGTACAAAGATTATGTCTGTTACTGTACTATTCTGAGAGGAATATAGCCTTCAAAGTTGATTTCCTCCATGTACAGCAAGCCACATGTACATGTAGTTGTAATCATAATACGTATGTTATTGAATTCCATGGCTGTAATTGTGAGGCGAATGCTTTTTTAAGTCATCCATCATTTAGAATTGTTTGTAAATGTTGCCAGTTTGTCACAGCATGTAGTTAATTACATTATGAACATTTTTTTTTTTATTGAATTTCATTTGCATATAAAGACCATTAAAATGCTTTTGGAAATTTTGACTTTCATCTAATGGAGATGTAGAAAAGCAAAAGAAATGTTTAGACATGCTTTTTGTCAAAATTGCAAGAAACATAGTATTGTTTTGCCTGAAATATGTTATCATTACAAGAGGAGCTGAATTCGTCCTTTTCTCATGTTAATTTGCATATTTTTTTTCATTTTTAATAATTATCACCTTTAAAGTTAAAGCTAAAGTTCTTTTTATCTTTTTCCATTCTTTTGGAATGCTGTATACTTGTGTGATGCTATTGTCATCCAGGCCTTATTCTGTGTAAACTGGTTTTATTTTGTCAGGAGTTGTAAGACAGCAAAAGATGAATGATAGATGTGAAAGGATTCTTTTTCATCAACTTAGAAAAGTGCAATCTATGATGTGGAGTGATGATGTATATACAGTAAAGCAATAAGGACAAAAAATAAGACATTTTCTCATTGTGAAAATGCATAATCTGAAGTGTTTTCATTGGCAGATTGTTCTTATTATTTTTTTAATGCTGGCTGCTTCTGTGTTTCATTTGAATTGAAATGCCTTGTATTGTTTGTGGTTTGTATGACGAGTTTAGCTTATTTTATGTACATATGTTATGTGTAGTACTTCACAGGTAGTACAGAACAGTAATTTAAGGCAACTTTGCTGGTGTCTTTTTTGGGCACTGTGATTTTGCAGATATTGTCAACTAAAAGTGTTGATGTAACTGAATGGACATTGTCACTAACTGGGAATGAAGGGTAGTCTCCTCAGAGATAAAGAGAGTTCCTTTGGTTTTGTGGAGGTGTTGTTGTCATAGAAATACAGAATATTCCTAGAGGTTTGCATTGGTTTTACTGGGTTAAATTTAACTCTGGGAAGTAATAGTGAGTGCTTTGTCATTGTCATCTATGCCATGGAAAGTATGCTGATGGTTTTAGTTCATTATTTCTCTTCCCATCTGTCTGTTGCCATATTTCATAAGAAAACTAACAAATAGTTTTTACATTGTGTTTCCAAGTTTTGATCTGGTTCCAAGATTGTTTGAGTGCTTCATTATTTTGTATAGTAAGGATGCAAAGTAAATGGTATGATTGACTTTGAATGTTCTGGTATCTATGTTAATTGCATCAAAGTATTGTGAAAAGTGTAAATGATGCTGAATATTTAGGTAATTATGGTTTGCAAGTTGTATTAGTGAAGGATTGGAGTTTGAGGTTTCAATAAATGGTTCACATTGTCTGTAATTAATTTTCTGCTTTGTTGGGAAACGCAACATGGAGATAGGAGCAATTTTTTATTTTTGTTTTTTGTTCCATGTTCTCATTTCTTCAGAGCTCAGTTTGTAATCCAAGGGAGATGCTGGAGTAGAAATGGGTGCTTGTCTCCAGGATTGTTTGACTGTCCAAGGGTCATTGAATGAAATTAAGGATGTTTAAGAGGAGCTGATGATCAATTTGCAGGCTTTCTGTTACCTTTGAGATAGCTTGAAAGATAGAAAAGATATTATAGGTTCATCACTGGTTTTTGCCTAAATCACTTTCTAAGAACTGTGTTAAGGCCATAAGTAGTAAAATAATAGGAATAAGGTAAATAATTAGTAGGTTTACATCTCAAGCAAATTTGGAGTGTTTCATCGTCAAGTGAAGTTTGATACATTAGCTGTTGTTGTAGACTGATAGCTCCTGGGCCTTATTTGGTGAATATCACATTTTTGATAAGAAGCTATGCGATAGGAACTTCTTTCAGTATATGAGGTGTGTGGGTACCTGGATGGGCCTCAGATAATTGGATGAAGTCACAGATGAAGTGAATGATCTTGTCATAGCATTGTCCATACCAATTTTTCAGGATGTGTATTATCTCAACATAATTGGTTTCAGAACCATACTTGTTGCAAATGGTGGGGGAAATCAGTTTTATTGGTTCCAAAACCAGATTTGTTGCACAGTGGAAAAAGTCAGTTGAAAAATCCTCTCAATTTTAAATATTGGTCTTGAAATACATTTCATGGGACTAAAAGAAAAAGAGACATTACTATTGTAAAACCGGGAGTTTTTAGCAGAACTTTAAATGTAGTGCTTATAGGAGAATATGTTTGTTAATTTCATAATTTTGTGTTAGTTCATGCATATGCATTATGACTAGGTTAGTAGTTAGTAGGGTTTTAATGTTGATTTTAAATTAGCATTTTTTTTAGTTTTTCAAGCAATATTTTGCAAACAGAACTTTGATTTTTATCCATATTTTTCAGTCATTAGATAATCTCGTAACTACTGCTCCTTTTTTATTTTTGGCTTTATTCAGAAGAATAATTTTTCACTATTCACAATATAATTGTGCTACAGAATCACCAACATGCACATTATATTCTGCTTGGATTTTGTTCATTAAACTTGAAGTGCAAGGCTGAGTCCAAATATTTTTATGACCTTTGAAGTATATTAGTATTTATCATGTTTGGTTTTTGTATTCTCTCTCTCTCTCTCTCCTCTTCTCTTCTATCATCGTTTCGGTCTCTTTCGTATCTCTCTCTCTCTCTCTCCTCTCTCTCTCTCTCTCTCTCTCTCTTATCTCTCTCTCTCAGCTCTCGCTCTCTCTCTCTTCTCTCTCTCTCTCTCTCTCTCTCTCTCTCTCTCTCTCTCTCTCTCTCTCTCTCTCTCTCTCTCTCTTTCTCTCTCTCTCTTACTGAAAATTTTACTTCATATTCTCTTAAATTCTTGCAGATAAAATTGTGCTAATGTTTACTTCTGTAGACTCACAGCCTTGCATTTCAAAGAGATCTTCTGTCATGGTCCCCCATGAATGTTGTTTTGAATATTTGTCCTCTTGTCCAAGCTTGCTTTCTCGCTTAACCCTTTACTGGAATTCTTAGGTGCCTCTGACACAGTTAGCTCGCATGGAGATTATAATAGCCTTCTGGATGACAGCTGCGAGACACTTCCTGTTGGAGACAGCCTTGGCCCTGTTGGAACATCAGGCCTTTCTAGCACCACATCTGCAAGTCATGGTAAATGCCTTTTGTTTTGCAATGCGTGTGTTGGGAAGTAAAAGTTATTTAATGTTTGCCTTGATTATTTTTCCAGCTTCAGTACTTATTCCTTTTCATGTTTTTAATGTCAGTATAAGACAAAATCCATCCAGTACAAAGTTTATTTGCTTAAAATTTTTTTGCTTACATGTCACATAGAATTTATATTTTTCTCTCAGCAGATTCGTTATTCTTATGTGATTGGAAGTACGTATTTGTCATTAAGTATAACTGACTTTTGTTTATTATGTTGAATCATGAAGACCATCCCAGATTCATTCATTTATATTATTATGCAGCTGCAGTAGCTTGAACAGTATTGTGCAGTTTATGAAGACAGTGTTAACTATTTTTTTGCACAATCAAAATAATTATTTTACATTACAGCACGTTGTTTCAACAAATAATGTTTTAATTTGAAAGGTAAAAGTTTGGGAAATAGAAAATAAGAGTTTGTATATATATGACCCTAATTCTTCATGCAGTATATTTACATATACATTCTTGGGGTGGGGGGCGGGACATGTCCTTTTACTTCATGTTATTTTCTGCATTACAGTACTGAAGTTAAATTGGCATAGTATTAATGTTGTGTGGTGCAAGGGAATTTTTTTTGTTTTGTTTGCTGAATGATTTTTGTTCAATTTTTTTGGCTTATATGTTGATTTTTGTGTATCATTTGCTGGTCTTATTATTCTAAGTTGTATCATAACATTTCATTCATCTGAATGCAAGAATTATACACATCTTTTACAGCCACATTGCTGAGTGCTACAGACACTGATGGTCCTCCCAGTTTTGAAGATCCGGGTAAAAAATGTTGACATAACTTAGCTTTATAGTTTACTAACACTAGTCTTAGCTCCTTAGTGTGACTTGAAATTCATAGTTAGGATTAAGTTGATGGATAATAATTTGATTTATGGAACTAAACAATTTTTACTCATTGTGACTGCTCTTATTTATATTTGGGCAGTGCCTTTTCATTTCTAACTTTGTAAGCAGAATAATCATTGGAAAATTATCTGTGAAATGATTTACTTGAGCTGAGATTTTTTCTGGCTGATAACTAACAGAAATTGCTTTCAAAACTCTTGAATGATGGTGGTAAGTTTTATTAGTTAAGAGTATCATTAGAAAACCAGAATGGTCTTTGTATAACAATAGCATGTTTATAGTTTCAATGGAATTCTTTTAGGTAAAAAAAGTCCTTAGAATCTCTTTTCCATGTTAAAGGAAAAGGGACGTATTCCATCCCTAGCTGATAGGGTCATTAAGTGTTCCCCCAAATACATATTGGAAATTTTTCAGTCTCACTTATAGTCACTTAGCCTTTTTATTTAAAGAAAACCCCTTGACAGAACATTTGTAAGATTATTTAGAATATTATCTTGAAAAGTTTTGGGTAATTTAGCGTTTATGAAAATCTTAATAAGATCCATATGTTTAGTTTTGTTTAATATGTTCTGAGTCATAATGCTATCAATGGAGGCTGTAGAGGTCTCAGTTCATTAAGGTGGTGGGCAGGGGTTTGCCACTTTATAAAACACCTGTTGTGAGATTAATCTTTATAGCTTCATCATTTTCTTTTTATCCAGTTTTTATGATCTGGATTTTGTAGATTTGTTATGTACTTCTAACTTATAGGGATAGGTTTAGATGACCACAAAAACTCAAGAATAAAAAAGTTGGAATTCTGAAAGTGTTGCAGTTGGCCAAGTTTTTGCCTTATGCCGTTCATCTGTTGCATTTGGTGTCGTCACACTTAGTTCTCCAACTTCAACTTTGCTTCACTGCCTTTTCACCTCCCATTTAACCCTTAGGCTAAATTATATATTAAGAACACCCTGAGACTGGGAAAACTTGAAGGTTGGCCAATAAGAAAAAACACATTGATGCAAATGCACATGGTATGAAAAAATTCTTAAAATTGTCTGCACCTTCCACAGGAAGTTGACAGTGAATATTTACAACCTTGTGCAATGATCCACTCTGTACATACTGTAAATATACGCGAAAAGCTTATTTTCCATAATGCATACACATGTAATTTTAGCATTAAAATTTAATGTTTTGATAGACCTTTTTATTGATACAGCCGTAAGATTGCTCTGAATTAGTCTGGGAAATTACAGCAAAGCAAAGTTAAGGAAGTTGGGCTTCTAGTTAAGAGGAGACCAAAGACCGCTGATGGATGTGAAAGACAAGAAGTTATACAACTTAGAGCCAAAAAGATACTGCAAAGAACCTTTTGTTCTCCCTGCAGTGTACTGTATAAGGTACACCACAGGGTAGAGATCGTACGCTGTGCTATGTATAAAATTTGGCTAATGGAAGTTTGGAGTTCATTAATGCTTTCTTTGTTTTAAGCAAGTGCTATGTTGTTAAGCATACAACACTTGTCAGAATTTCCGGCTATTATTCTATATGCTTTTTGTAGAAAATGGTCTTCAACAATTAAAAGCAAAAGTAGTCATGTAAGGCATCCCAGAGTCAAGAAATAACATCAGTTTGGCTAATTGGTGCGGAATTTATTTCCTGTTCACAGACCCCTCCTTTTTAGCTTCTTAAAAGTTTCTTGTAAAGAGTACGATTTTTATGCATGTCTGCATGGTTTTTATTTGATTTATGTAATAATACTTAGGGGGAAAGATTTTTTTCGATGAGGACCATGTATTGCTTTTACAGGAATTTTAACCGTATTTTTGTAGTTTTGCCATTTTCTTCCCATTATTTTCCCATTAAAGCATTTGTATTTTGACTTGCGTTGCAGTAACAAGAATACTTGGTATAAATTAGAGGAGAAAAATGGATGGAAGGGTTTAGAAAAAGAAAATGAAGGAAAATAAGTAAGATTATAAAAAGCGATTACAAAAAAGGTATTATTTTAAAAACAACACTTCATTCCCACTGTAAAAGGAAAAGATAATCTGTCAGTTGGATATCTACCAAGAACATAATTGCACTCTTTTGAATCTTGGGTTCCGGACAGATAGGTTTCCTGTTTGCGTAGTTAAGGTTATAATGCAAGCTTACAACCTTGCAAAGATATGAAACAAAGGTGTCTGGAATGTCAAGTTCTTACATGACTGTCAGGGATGAAAACAGGGTATATTACTGTACTCACTAGTACTTAGAGGCAAGTAAAAGTTCATTATCACATTGGATATTAATCACTCAGTAGTTCATTATCACAGTGGTTGATGAGCTCTCAAGTGGGTTGTTGTTACCATGAAACAAGAAAAAATCTTGGTAAAATAATGTATTCTATACCGTAAAACTAAGAAATTTATACGTACAAATGTAAAAGAACGAGAGTTTCCCAGGAACACTAACCTACATTCATGTTTGTTCTCAGTGAAGTAGTATCCAGTTGGGTAGAGCTACGGTCTTAGATGAAATTTTCAACTGAAAAGTTGGTGATTTCCTATAATTCTCTGTATTGTTAAACATGAGTGAAAAAAGAAGATAGGATATAATGCGTGCAAATGCTTATGTTATTAAAGAGAAATGTGCTTAAATAATGAAAACAGCAAAAATTAATTAGCAAAGACTAGGACTATAGAACATTTTGTCAACAAGCTAGATACCCAAGAATTGAGGATCATAGTACCTGGAACCCTGAATCCAAAAAGGCACACACACAGTGTTGCTAGCCAGCAAGGAAGTAATTATCTTTCTTTTTTTTTCTTTTTTTATTTTAGTTGGGAATGAAGTATTGAGTGTTTTAAATGCCTTGCATTTGGTCTGCTATTAATGATGTGTTTGTCGTGAACCAAATGAGACATGAAAAGAGAAGTTATGAACCAAACAGGCAAAATTAATATAATTTTAACATCGAATTTGTATAATTTTAATTTCTATTAAACATTAGTATACATTAATATATTTGAATTTGCATCATTTTAATTTTTCTTGAACATTAGTATAAATTCATATGTTCTTGGTATTGGTGATTGGCAGTTATTTTCTAATTTTAATTATATAGTGTAGTTTTCAAACATTCATAGTATAGTGCAGTATAGTAACTGCCATAGATTAAAGTTGCGCAGGAACACCTCTGTTAGGTGGCAAAGGTAAGAAAAGAGGAGTTTTAAAAAACAAGAGGTACACTGGATTTGAAAACTTTTTATGCTTGTTAGGACACAGCCTCAACGCTAACACATCAAGCTCCAAATTTGTGTTAGTACATATGCTCAAGCAAGCTAACATCCACAATTTTGTAATGATGAGCTTCCATGTACATAGCTGCTGATGTACATAGCTTTACTTTCAACAAATGCAATCTCCTACTTAGTGTGCATTATACGTATTATATTAATTATTTTTTTGTTTGGATTGAGATGTTATACATCATGTAGGTTTTGAGGCATATGATGGTTTGTACCAATTTTATGTGAAGTTATTCCAATGTACATATATACACATCTTTGGTAAGCCTATAGTACTTCCATTCAGCTTTGGATTTTAATGAATAAAGTTTTCTGCAGATTCAGCCCATGCTCTCTTTGTAAGGGCCATCTACTTAGTGTGCCATCGTCTCATTTCTTCTTGGAAGAGTGATGTTAATGTATCTCTTGCTGGATTGGAGCTTCTTTCGGGGCTTGCACGCCTCAGTATAGCAGAGCAAGGTGAGATATTATGTAACTTGGCAGTGTTCTTGAATAGATACTGTCTATGTATAATGTGTTTTAAAGGTAGATATATTTTTGAATGAGTGTCCTTTAGAGAACTAACATATTCAGTGAAATGTCATTTCTGTTTGTGGGTGTCCAGTTTATCAGTAAATTTAGGCCTCACAAACAAAATACCATTACATGAAGTAATAATTTATAAATTATCATTATAAAGCATTACCAATGAAATGTTTCAGATGGACTAGAATGCAAACGTGCCGTTAAATGGTTGTGTGATTATATTGCTTACCAGTGCTCTAGACCTGCTCGTTTGCATTCAAAGGTACGTGATAGATTTTTACAAGCTGTTTTATCTTTGACCTCTGTATGTGTTGAATCACAGATTGTGAGAATTACAGTATAGTCGACCCCTGCCTATTTGCAGTTCTGGATTCGTTGCTTCACCTATATGTAGATTTTTCTATCTAACATATATCCACATCATTTCTGGAAAATTCACTTAGTCACAAAAATTTTTCCTGGAGAAATATTCCCTAATTTTTATATTTTCATATTATTTTCATGACTAAATACATTTTTCATGATATAACTATTTAACTATTAAAATAGGAAGGTATAAGCATTTTTAGAGGGTTTTTTTGGTGTTTAAACAACTATTAAAATAGGCAGTTATAAGTGTTTTTAGAGGCAGTTATAAGTGTTTTTATAAGTATTTGCTGATTTTAGCAATTGGGATGGGGTGGGTGGCAGTCGTGGTCCCTATTCTCCTGCGAATCCTTGGGTTCGACTGTATACTGTATCACTCAGGCAGTCAGTTGGTAGAATGTTATTAAATATTTTTGTCTATGGAAAGAACAAATTTCAGTTGAAGGGCATAAAACAACAGAGTTAAATTTGCTTCCACAAACCAGGGTTACTTTGTTGCTGACCTTTTTTTTTTGTTTCTCTAGACTTCTTTAAGCTCCCAGAAGCACCGAATCTTACGGAAAGAGCAGATTTTTGAAGGAGCTACAGTATTCAGTGTCCTGGTGTTTCTTTACAAAATACATAGTTGTAGTAAAATAAAAATTTTAAATAGAAACCCTTATTTTATAGTTCCATTTCATTTCCCACAAAATGTTTGTAGTCACCCCTCCTCCAAAGGAAGAACTCTGGTCTCTTTTCACATCACCTGCTCCATCTCCATCTCCATCTGGTGAAGGCAAGCCTTTAAATCTCGGACTAGAGGGTAACAAGGCCCTTCTGTTCCTCAGCAGTAAGGAATCTTAAGAGTGGCTTAGCTTGGTTCTTGTACAGAAGAGCATCTATCTTATAGAATTCTGAGAATGAATGGTTTCTATCTTTTGAGAATGACCAATTCTTGTACTTGAAGATGAGTGGCTTCTATCATAATTATATGGCTAGCACAAGTGACTTTTTTTTTCCTTTGAAGCTGAGCTGCCTAAAACTGCACTGTGTGGTTCACATATGAAAACAAAAAAGTAAAAGGAAGGGCAGATGAACAGCTGTGGATTTTTCACCACAATGGTAGGAATTTCAGTAATAGTTCCCGGAAAACAATTTATTTCTTATCTGAACCATTGACTCATCTCTGTGATTTCCCTTTTATTTCACCTTACCCATGTGTGTCAATACGGTTACTTGAATTTCTTGGGATTTTGGTGATGTTTGTGGTACTGCATCTTAGTATAGCTTTCTAATGTCTGGAGATGGCACAAGGATGAGTTAAGTCAGGTGGAAGGGGTATGTTTAGCCTTGTGTCTCATGACATCTTAAAAATGTGTGCAGGGCTAAGGATCTTTTGCATTGTCAGAATGGGTTACCATAAGGACCTGTCAATTTGTCCTACTTTAATCTAAATTGTTCACCTTATGCAAGTTTTCTGTGGCCAAATCTATGGAAGTACTATTTTTGTCAGGCCCAAGGAAAACAGGGCTTTAACTGGTTGAATTTCAAATTTCTGCCAGGCAGGCCCATGGTAGATTCTGATGTTTCAAGATCAACGCATAGGTACAACTCTTAACACAGCCTACAGTCTGGGCTGCTTCTCCCTTTGTTGTTGTTACATCTGGGTATCAGGTGCAAGGGTAGATGGGCTAAGAAGACAGACTGTCAGATGTATGCAAGTGACAGCTACAGGGTTAATTTTGGAGAGAGACAGACAGGGTAGTAGTGGCAGTTTCATTTTAAAGGGCTTATAAAAGTCTAAAAGGAAAAAAAGCATGGTAGGTCACACAGGGGCAGGTTAATGGTGATGAACTCATGAGCCAATCAGCGGGAGTTCTTGTTCCTGTTAATTTTATGCACATGGGCTTTACATAGCCTTGGAAGCAACAAGCTTTTCTTTACGTCAAAGAAAAATATCTGTTTTAATAAGTTTACGGTGCTACCCCACTTTTTTACGCTTCACTTCTCTCTGCTTCACTTTGTTGCAGATTTTTGTGGAACATATTTTTCATGTTTTCGTGGAAACTTTCACCAATTCATGAACTTTTCTATGAGCTGTATCTCTCAAATAATCACCAATTTGCTTTTTTTTTGTATTAAATTAGGCAGTGAACTGTTAAAATAGACAGTTATAAGCCTTTTAAGGAGTATATGGTATTTGGCAGTTATAAGCATTTTAAAAGTTTAATTCAGTACATAAAATCTCAGTGTTCTTCACAAATGCACGATTCCTTGTAACTGGTGACTGTCAAGACCTATTTTTTTCCTTATGAAATTAATTTTCCTGCTATTTCAGGGTATAATGAATAAAATAAGGGCCAAGTCGTTAGAGTGGTTGCTCTGTTTAAAACATTTGTGTATAATGGATCCTTTTAAAATTACCAGATTAAAACTTAAAGGTTAGTCCAGGACCATTCATTGATTTCTAGATGCTTTTGGGGATGGCCCATAAGGTTCACTCTAAAATGAAAGGTAAAAATTTAAGCAGTTTATTATTATAATTTTGGATAGGACATACTAATGTAATAGTGGCATTTAATTATTGATTATTTCAACAGGACTTACACTCGACCATTGTTGCAGCTTTTCATTGTGCAAGTGTGTGGTTGGTAGCGCATCCTTATCTGCTCCAAGATAAGGAATGTCTTGGAACAATATTGGAGGTTATAGAGCTTGGTATTTCAGGGTCAAAGTCACAGGTAAATCTAATGTTTTTTCCCCCTTTTTTTAATTAATAGATTTATAGGTTTTAGGTTTTGAAGGTGAAAATGTTTAATTCAAGAGGAAGATATATTAAGCCATTTAGAATACTTCTTACAGTTACTGTTAAATGATGTTATGTTTTTGTAAAATTCTTTGTGGGTGAATTCAACTTCATTCCTAATGCATGCTGGTTTTGTTACACATCTGGTATGCTCAAATCTTGGTAATTTTCAGCTCTCCAGGAAAAAAATGAGAACGCATGTACTTTTCTTGATTGCTGGTACTTTGTGATAGAGTGAAAATTTTTTTTAACCATAGTTAAAGACTTTAGGGATTGTTTTTATGATCATATAATTTTATGTAATTGATAATTTTTTTGAGTGACTTTCAAGGCAGTTCATAGGCCAGAACATCTTAGTTTAAAAAATTATCTATATTTTTCATGGTGGAGGTAATACTATATTATTCCTTTAAATATTCTCTGGATATAATCTTATGAAAATCACTGAAACATCCTGTTTTTGCTCAGGATAAAACTCCAGATTTGAGATGTTAAGATATCTTTGTCACACCTAGGTAACTGAACATTAAAAGTTAATGTTTTACTCATGTTTTACATAGTATTACTAACTAATTAAGTCTTACAATTTATATTTGGTTTGCATATATTGCCTATGAATAAGTACCTTAGAACACCTGAAAAAGTGTTCTGTAGTTATATACGAATTTAAAAGTGAAACTGATACTTTCACTCAGTGGCAGACTTTTTCATTTGTAGGTGAAATCCAGTGATGCCCCCAGACTGAAACATGAGAAAGAACTCAAACCAGCCAGTATGCGAGTGAGAGACTCTGCTGAAGCCCTTCTGTCATGTGTTTTATCACAGGTAGGTCAGTCTTCGTGAAGAATGGCGAGTTTGTCTGGTAGTTTTTGCTTTAAAAACAGACAACTATTTTTCATTCAAATTTTTTCATGCAAATTATTCATTTACTTGTAAATAGCCACAAGTGATCTTTGAAAGTTCATATTCATTCATTCCCTTTACAAAAAAAAATGGTCATCATAGTTTGCAATCCTGATAAGAACCAAGGGTTTCAGACAGGAAACAATTTCATTCTTGCATGTCATGTGAACTATGAGCTATGAGAAAAGATGCCTTTATAAGAGATTCATTTTCCAACAAACCCATTACTGACAGTTAGTGCGAGTCACAATTTTGTAAGGAAGATAGATCTACTGGTTAACCTAGACAGATGAGGATATAACCTGCTCTACTGTTGAGAACCCGAGCTATTCTTTTCGTGAGAATACTAATTATTTTACCATTAGGTTCCAAACTGCTCTTCTTATTAAGATTGAAGTTGCTTTTCTATTAAGGATCGGAGCTGCCACCATTTTGGTTTCAAGCTGCATTTATTTGAGATGAATCTTACCTGCTGTTAAAGTTAGCTATATCTGCGGCGATTAGGCGAGTCGGCATTCAAACCAAAAAATTGAATGGCTGCCCGGATGGCTGTCTAGTTCACCTTTTCTCCACCAGGTGCGTTTTAAATGATTTAGCTCATGTCAAAATTCTCCTTGATGCCATTAGGTGCAGGGGATTGTTGGTATTTTGTGAATTTTGGCTGTTTCCTCCTGTCATGGTACTGTAATTTTAATCCTCATAGGATGTCTTCCACCGGAAGCAAGTCTACTAACATCAGGTTATGTAGGAATGATTACTGTGTAAGCAGGATGCCTAAATTTGAGGTAGATCAGCACAATGCTTATACTGGCTGCAGGTGTACTGAATGTGAGGAATGCAGGGATTGGCCTATGGTCTTATGCTTTAAAGTATCAAATATAGGAAAAGAAGGGAAGCAGATAGATTGAAGAAGCAATTAATTAGGTCAGGGTATAAAGCTTCCTTTTCTCCCATTCCGGTGAGCCTTCGTGTTTAGTTAGCCCTAATCCGCCAATGGTTTTATTCTATGTTAGGTCTAATACTAATATAGCTAGTACTGACTTTTCCTCTTTAGCTCCGACTTGCGCTCCCCTTTCGGTACAGGAAATGTGTATAGACCCCACCCAGCCTCCCCACAACTTGATGGGCTGTCAAGGAGAATTCTGACTTGAGTTAAAACATTTGAAGCACACTTGATGGAGAACAGGTGAACTAGACAGTCATCTGGACAGCCATTCAATTTTTTTTCTTTCTGAATGCTGGCTTGCCTAATCAGCACGGAGATATAGCTAACTTTAACAGCAGGTATCTAAATAATAAATTTTATTATGAAAATTTATATTTTGTCGAATACATGAGCTTTGATCAGGAGAAATAAACTGAGGGACTGCCCTATTATGATTTAAAAAACTAAGCCACTGTCCTGCTATGGGTCCAAGTCACATTACTTAAAGGAATTTGATGATCCCATTAAACATTTGGAATGAAACTGGGCATGATCTTGGTCCTCCCTGATTTCTCAGGGATGCTGTGGCAGTAATGGAAGTCTATGTCCTGGTTTTTTATCCTCCTCACCATGGTCACATTTTGAGTGCAGTTTTTGTGCATACTGTATAGTTGATAGTAAACTTTAAACTAAATATGGGTTCTGAAT
Organism: Macrobrachium nipponense; assembly: GCF_015104395.2. NCBI lineage: Eukaryota > Metazoa > Arthropoda > Malacostraca > Decapoda > Palaemonidae > Macrobrachium > Macrobrachium nipponense. The sequence continues at coordinate 66,375,942 of NC_087209.1, forward strand.
TTTTCTGTTGCTCATTCAAAGCCCCTTACTGAATTTCAGTGATGTTTTTCAGTTCCAAAATTATGCCTGTGTGGTGTTACATCTTCATTATATGTTGTAGTCATGTTAATAATAATAAACAAACCCTCTGCTTGAATATTATGGATTTTGAAGAGCATATATATCTTACTGTAGACAGGTTTATATTATATCTGTAGTTCTGTTCTAAGACTATTCCTTGAATGGACTTTATGTTGTCTTTGTGATTTATTTGTTTATCCTTTTTTAAAAATTGTTTCCAGTTTGACTCAAACAGTGTGATGGTAGTTTTGTTAAAATTGTAAAGATTTATGGTGTTTGTCGTGGTAAATTTTTGAAGAACATTAAGCTGATCCTTTATGACTGGCCTCCATTCTTAGAAATTTATTGTTAACAGAATGCTTTAAGTCGTTTATAATTATTTAGATGGTTAGATAAATATCATTAGGAATAGTTTTTCAGAATTCTGTGAACTGATGTAACAAGTAATTTTCAGGTTGGAACTTTCCCATCAGTGTGTGGGGCAGAGTCTTTGTCATCACTTCTAGATGAATTAACTCTTCTTCGTCACTGCAATACTTGTGATGTTTCAGACCAGCTTACAAGAGACGCTGCTGTCCAGCATTTCCGTTATTTTGTTGCACAAAATTCCATTATGTTGGCTCTCTTGGAGCAGCCACTAGGGAATCATCAAGGTAATACATAGTATAAAAAACATTTGTTTCTATTTGTTTCTGGGCACTGCCTTGTTTACCATCATGTAATAGTAATTAAAACTAGCATCATAAGATCCCTGTACAGTACTGTGCATGGAATGTTCAGTTTACATGGTTATTTATTATTCTCTTCTTACCTCTGAACATGAGGGCTTGTGATTGCAAATCGATAGGGCTTTATTTATTGATGGATATTGTAGGAAAACATTATAATTGTTTTAAAAGTATGTTCATAAGCTGGTAGTTTTTAGAACCAGTAACAAGATGAGTAGCTTTTAATTTAATTCCAGATCCTCAACCTACTGTAACGGCTCTGATCCGAGGACCATTTGGGAGAGTGGCATGGACATTGCAACTGAGGCATCTTGCTAGGCACAAGTCTTCTGCTAAATTATACACAGTAAATCCAGGTCGACCATTGCCAATGAATGATGTTGGCATTAAACACAATGTTAAGCCTAAGTACTTCCCAGACAGCGTAGAAAGAATTCCTTTGTGCAAAGCGTAAGTTGTAGAAATTCAGAAACTAAAGAATTTTTAAGTTTGTTATACAAGTGTGAATTATGATTTTTTGACCAGGGGAAGTCATGTTACTGGATATTTCTTTTTTCATGTGCAACATTTTTTGCAGCCCTCAGCAAAAAAAAAAAAGATGATTTAATATAGTATGTTTATTTGCAGTGATAAATCTATTCCAAGCCTTGAGAGTGTGATAATGGTCGATGATAAATCTGCGGTAGAGCATGACAAGTTGCTTCAGATTTTAGATCATCAGGTAAGAGTGAATGTTTGTTCTTATGTTTGTTGTTGATGTTCAAAGTTTTAGTGCACAGAGTTTTGAGATCTGTTGGTGAAAGTGCTGAGTCTTGTTCATTTCTAAAGATTTTACGATTCTGTTGTATTGTGATTATCATGAATTAAAATTTCCTAATTCTAAAAATTAGGATATGTATTGAATTTTTATAATTTTAGAATACTGTAGGGAAAGCAAAGCAAAGCAAAGCAAAGTAAAGTAAAGCAAGATTAAAACATTAATTTTGGAGAAAACTAGCTAGGGAGAAGAATCAAACAGTATTGTAGTATGATTTAATCTTGCAATAAACAATTTCACTTTAGAGCAATTTAAAGAGGAAGTATTTGCTGTAATATAAGTTGATATAATTGTTGTGATGTTTCTATGGAATCTCAAATTGTTTTATCAGATTGCGTTTGAGGATAATATTCGTCGTCAAGTAGAAAGGGAAATAACAGACTATCCTGATGTAGAGACTGAATGCGTTGCTCCGCCATTGTGTCATGAGTTCCAGACGGCTCGTTTATTACTGTCTCACTTTGGGTTTTTGTCCTTGGATGCCCTACAGGTATAGTATTGCAACTTTTCCAGCATGTACTGTCCAGTATTACAGGATGTAATGTAAAATTGGGCAGTATTCTCAGCAAGGCATATGAAGTTGTGAAATCTGTCTGTTTCTTAACTGTAAATTAATAAAGGGATTTAATGCATAAGAAGAGCAAATTTGGAAGAGAAAGAGGAGAACCATGCCATCCAGGTCTGGAAGTAGAGCATTTCCTTTATCTTGGCAATATGTTTTCTTCAGCAGGTGCCGAGAAGGCAGTAAGAAAAGGAGTAATAAGAAATAGCAGGAACAATTACTGTGTTATTATTATTATATTTAATTATTAGCCAAGCTGTAATCCTAGTTGGAAAAGCAAATTGAAGTAGAAAAAGACTGCTTGTAAAATAAGAATGTCCTATTAGGAAGAAGTACGTACTATACATATATGCCATGAATAGTATATTTAAATTTAAAGCAAAGGTAAAATGAGGAAACTTTGAAGACTTGTGACTACAAAATGCTGAGATTTCAGGTAGGGATACATTGAAAAGTTCATTATCAATGAAGTCTTTTTTCTGAAATTTGCAGTCACATCCAGGAAAATTTATCGTTTTGGAACCTGTAATAAAGGGTATAGTTCCATTGGATTAGGTAGTTCTCCCTTTCCTGATGGCTATTGCAACTTCCTGTTGGAAGTTTGTCCTTCTAGATATGCACAAATTTGTTATTTATTTTTGGGAGCAACCCTAAAAATTAATGAATTAGGACCATTCGTTTTCAATTGTAGAAGACATTTTCTTATCACCCTTTATGTCATAGTTAGCATTACAGTAGTTGATATCCACATGTGTAGAATCTACTTGAGATAACTGCAATGATAAAAAAATTAGTTACTGAATGCAGTGTCTGTGAATGCTCATCTTTTTTGGCGGGTTAGAAATTATACAATCAGATGAATAAGGTTCAATTGGTGCTACTTTGCATGTGATCTTGGTTCATATCAGATGTGAATTACAGAGTGCACCATATTATCTTTATGATAGTCTTGACAGCTTCATCCTTTTGCTACCTCTGCAATTTTGTCCTTTATCCTCTTTGAATCCTTTTTCAGAAAATCTTATATTTTGTTCTTTTTTTCCTGACCTTGCAGCTTCTATATCTGTTGTTTTTTTATTCATTAATAAAAATAATAATCAGTGTAAGGTTGAATTGATTTGTTATAAATGATAATATCTATATTAATTGTTAATCATATTTTTTGTTTGTTCTTTTGTTTTCTTATATATTTTGCAAGTAGTATTACATTAAATTTAAATGAGGTAATTTTATTTGATATTTCAGGAATCTGTGGAGTCTGCAGTGCCATCTCTTGTAGCTTTAGATTCCAGTATGGCAGGCTTTGCTAAGGATCTTGAACTCTTAGATACCACCAATAATCGTACTGTAGATACAGGTCATGTATTCTATGTTCGAGCAGGGCAGACTAATCCTCATGAAATTCTCAATAATGTTGTAAGTAGTATATGTGTATAATATGTATATTTTTTTTTTTTTTTATCTGAATGTTGTTATATTAAAATATTTTTTATAGTATATGTTCATTGATGAAATATATTTTCTGCATATGATTGTGCTTTTGTACATATGCCAAAGAAGTGTGAGGGGATAATATTTTACCCTTGGTTTGTGTGTGTATAGCTAAAATCTAAACAAGATTCTCGAGTTTTATACTTATTTTTTATTGCTTGTAAATTAATCCTTTGTTAATGCTATTCTTTTTGTATGAAGGGATTGTTTAAACAGTTTATACCAAGTAAGGAGACAATAAAAAATGACTACGATAAGCAAAAGCTTAGTGACACTGAGCTTGGTACCAGATAGTGGATGATACTTGCTATTTAATTGTCTTGTATAGTCAGTTACATTAAAGATATTTTTTGCATATTAGAGAGGCAGAAGGGAGAATAATTTTAAACCTAATTTTACATAATAGATGATGACTACATATTGTTTATAAAATACAACAAGAGCAAAATTAGCATTTGTTTGAATTTAGATTTTCATACAATCAACTTACCTGTCAGATATATACATAGCTAAGACTCCGTCGTCCCCGACAGAAATTCAAATTTCGCGCCACTCGCTACAGGTAGGTCAGGTGATCTACCGGCCTGCCCTGGGTGGCAGGACTAGGAACCATCCCCGTTTTCTATCATATTTTCTCTGTCGCCGGTGGTATCAACATTGTTGTTATTACCTCCTGACTTAGATTCATTTTTCATCCTTTGATCATCGTTTTTCGGCTTTTTGGTGACGTATTTGGATCGTGTTTTGGCATTCGCTACAGTGGACTGTTTTTGGAATAACTCTTTTGGATTTTTCTCAGTATGTCTGATTCTAATGTGAGTGTTTGATGAATGTGTGAATGTAGGCTGCAGGGTGAGGATACCGAAAGCTTCGGTTGATCCTCACACTGTATGCCGTAAATGTAGGGGGTTTCAGTGTTCTGCTATTAATACTTGTAAGAAAGATCATTATGGCAGTTCAAGAGCAACTGTCATCTCTAGTGGGAGTTTTAGCGCCACGTCGGAAGGACGTGACGCTTCCAATTAAGAAGTCTCGTCCTCTCTCACCTGTTCAACGAGAAGCGTCATACAGACGGGAATCGGCTAAACGTCTTACAGAAGCGTCTAGTTCGAGAGCGAGAACAGGTGCTTACGAGAGTTTCGTAACGCCAGAGAGACGTAAGACGTCTTTTAGACGAGAAGCGTCATTGGAAACGGAGCATAGACATGACGCTCCGTCCAATATTATGACGCCAAGTAGGACGCCTTTGGAGAGCGGAGCGTCTTCCAAGCGCGAAGCGTCATCGAGACGTCAGCAAAAGACGTCATCCATGACGCTTGGCGAACGGGAAGCGTCATGTAAGCGTGAAGCGTCTTCTAAAATTCTAGAGAAGCCGAAGCTTATGACGCCTTCCAAGACTATTAGAGCGGGAAAGAGGAAGGATTATCATTCCCTTAGCCCCTCTCCTATTAGGAGTTTGTCTCCTCAAGAAGAGGAACGTTCGGAAAGGAGAGCGGAGACGCATGTAGATCCCGAGTTACAGGAAAACTCGGATGACGAATATAGTGGAAGAGAAGGTCTGTCTAACTATAAGGTGTTGACTACCCTACTTCTTGAGGAGTACGGAGACGAGTTGACTCCTGCCGCTCCTCCTTCTCCGCGCTCGCTCTTTTCCAGTGCTAAGACGAAGAAGCCTTCGTCTTTTCTCGAAATGAAACCCACCATATCGATGAAAAGAGCTTTACATTCCTTAGACTCATGGATGAAGTCTAAGAAAGACTTAGTGAGGACAGTCTTCTGCATGCCTCCAGCAAGATTAGCTGGGAAAAGAGGCATTTGGTATCGGACGGGAGAGAATATGGGTATTGCTCTCCCTTCTACAACCGAAACAGATTTTTCGACTTTGGTTGACGCTTCACGGCGTCCAAGTCTCAATTCTGCACGGATTACATGGGGAATTTCGGAACTGGATCATACTCCTCAAGGGACTCTTCGTGTATTGGAAGTTTTTAACTTCTTAGATTGGTCCCTTGGGGTGATGTCCAAGAAAGCCCATGATTCGGAAGGAATCGAACCTGAAGCCCTGTTATGCATATTGTCTTGTATTGACAAGGCGGTACAGGATGGATCTTTTGAAATCTCCTCTTTGTTCGGGGCAGGTCTTTTAAAGAAAAGGACTGTATATGGCGCCTTCTTAACAAAGGCAGTCTCACATGCTCAGAGAGCAGCACTTCTATATGCGCCTCTATCTGACTTTTTGTTCCCTTCTCAGTTAGTAAAGGACATTGCGCATTCTTTAACTGAGAAGGCAACTCAGGATCTGCTGACGCAGTCAGCAAGAAAGAAGAAACCTGTTGCTACATCGGACAAGAAAGGACCCAGTACAACGGTGCAGCCCTTTCGAGGTGGTCCGACCTCCAGACCTTCCACAAGGAGGAAGGCTCCAGAGAAGAGAGGTAGATCTGCTTTTCGTTCCTTTAAGAAAGGAAAATGAAGATTCTCTCCTCCAAGCACCAGTAGGTGCCAGGCTCCTGGGATTTGTGGAAGCCTGGACACTGATAAATGCAGACGCGTCATCTTTGGCGATCTTAAGGAGGGGATATCGTATCCCTTTCCTGAACACTCCTCCCTTAACGTTAATACCAAGGGAACTATCAGCCAAATACAAGGATCCTGTGCTGAGGGATACTCTTCGATCGATGGTGGAACAAATGTGGGACAAGAGAGCGATAGAATTGGTACGGGATCAACACTCCCCGGGGTTTTACAATCGCCTTTTTCTGGTGGCGAAAGCCTCGGGAGGCTGGAGACCAGTACTGGACGTCAGCTCTCTGAACAAATTTGTTCAGAAGGAGAAGTTCTCCATGGAGACTTCTGCTTCAGTCATGGCGTCATTACGACAGGGAGATTGGATGGTGTCTTTAGATCTCCAGGACGCCTACTTTCACGTCCCGATCCACCCTTCATCGAAGAAGTACCTCCGTTTCATGACGGGGGGAAGGATCTTTCAGTTCAGAGCCTTGTGTTTCGGCCTGTCCACAGCTCCTCAGGTCTTCACAAGCCTGATGAAGAATGTGGCGAGGTTTCTTCACCTCAAAGGAGTGAATGTCTCTATGTATCTGGACGACTGGCTCATCAGGGCCAGATCGGAGAGACAGTGCTTGGAGGACCTAAAGTTAACTCTGGATTTAATCAAAGCGTTGGGATTGCTTGTGAACCTCGAGAAGTCTCAGCTGACCCCCAGACAAGACCTAGTCTATCTGGATTCGGATGGATTCTCGGGGTTTTCGAGTTTTTCCTTCGCAAGAGAGAATCGCAAAAGGTTTGCGGATAGTCTCTCTCTTCTTAGAGAAGCAACAAACGTCGGCGAGGGAATGGTTGAGCCTTCTGGGGACGCTTTCCTCACTAGAACAATTCTTCCCTCTAGGAAGACTTCATATACGTCCGCTTCAATTCTTCCTCAAGAGGTCTTGGAGCTGGAAAACCGGACAACTGTCGGACGTTTTTCCCATTCCAGTGGAGATAAAGTCACACCTACAGTGGTGGTTGCTCCCTCTGGAAGAGAACAAAGGGATCTCTCTAAGAACACAGAACCCAGACCTAGTGTTGTTCTCCGACGCGTCGGAGAGAGGTTGGGGAGCGACATTAGGCTCAGAGGAAGTGTCAGGCACCTGGGAACCAGCACAGGTGTCTTGGCACATAAACTGCAAAGAGCTCTTCGCCGTACATCTGGCCTTGAAGAGCCTAGAACCTCTGGTGTCAAACAAGGTAGTGCAAGTAAACGTGGACAACACCACCGCACTTGCCTACATTCGGAAACAGGGAGGGACGCACTCCTCGTTCCTTTACGAGCTCACGAGAGACCTATTACTTTGGACGTCTCACAGGAACATCTCCCTGCTGACAAGGTTCGTAGAGGGAGTAAGGAATGTGAGGGCGGACAGGCTCAGCAGGAGGAACCAGGTCCTTCATACAGAATGGACACTACACGAGAAGTGTGTCTCGATCTCTGGTCTCTGTGGGGAACTCCTCATGTGGATCTCTTCGCACATTCATTTCAAAAAGGCTCCCAGTGTTTTGCTCGGTCGTGGAAGATCCAAGAGCACTTATGGTAGACGCCTTCCTGCTAAACTGGTCTCGAGTAGACGTTTATGCTTTTCCCCCATTCAAAATCCTGGGGTTAGTAATGAAAAAGTTTGTGGCGTCAAAGGAGACGAGGATGACGTTAATAGCCCCCTTTTGGCCGGCCCAGGAATGGTTCACGGATGGTGGTAGAGTGGATCGTAGACTTTCCAAGATCCCTACCAAGAAGGACGGATCTTCTCAGACAACCACACTTCAAGAGGTACCACCAAAACCTCCCCGCTCTCGCTCTGACTGCCTTTCGACTATCGAAAGACTTGTCAGAGCGAGAGGCTTTTCTCGCGAAGTGGCAAGCGCGATCGCGAGAGCACGCAGAACCTCCACTACGAAAGTATACCAATCAAAGTGGGAGGTATTTAGAAGGTGGTGTAGATCCAAGAAGTTGTCCTCCTCCACTACCTCTATAGCGGAAATTGCTGATTTCCTGCTATTCCTGAGAGAAAAATCTCATCTAGCCGTATCCACAATAAAGGGATACAGAAGTATGCTCTCGGCTGTATTCAGGAACAGAGGTTTAGATCTGGCAGATAATAAGATCTCCACGATCTCATAAGGTCTTTGAGACTTCAAAGTCTAAGGAAACCAGTACCGCCGAACTGGAACCTAGACGTAGTCCTAAAGTATCTGTCATCGGAAAGATTCGAACCTCCTCATCGGGCATCGTTTAGAGACATTACCCGAAAATGCCTATTCCTATTATCTTTAGCTACGGCAAAGAGAATTAGTGAATTGCATGCTCTGCAGGATAAAGTAGGATTCAAGGGAGACTCAGCGATTTGCTCGTTTAAGACCCTGTTTTTTAGCGAAAAACGAGAATCCTACGAATCCCTGGCCTAAGTCATTCGAAGTCAAAGGCATGTCGAGTCTCGTAGGCAGAGAAGCAGAGAGGTCTCTATGCCCTGTTAGAGCTCTGAAGTTCTACCTTCAGAGAAAACATCAAATGGGAGGCTCTAGACAAGGTCTTTGGTGCGCGGTAAAAGACCCCACAAGACTGATGTCCAAGAATGCGCTGGCATTCTTTGTAAGAAACGTCATTACAGACGCTCATAAGGCCTGTCCTGACGAACAGTTACAACTGTTGAGAGTAAAAGCTCATGAAGTGAGAGCTATAGCGACGTCTCTCTCGTTTCATAAGAATATGTCGCTTAAAAACATCATAGATACGACATTTGGAGATGCAACTCAGTATTTGGATCTCATTACTTGAAAGACGTGCGTGTGACATATGAGAAGTGTTTTTCTCTAGGTCCTTTCGTATCGGCGGATACGATTCTGGGTACGGGAGCCGACACCAATCCTTAAATGTATATACTTTTCTTCTTTTTGGATATGGTCGAGAGTCTCTTCGAACAATGGAGGACTTAGGCTAGCACGGGGCGGCCGTCTATGTTGTTCAGTAAGAGAATTCTTGTCATATCCAATTAGTTGAGTATAATTTTTTTTTTTTTTTCTTGGAAATTATGTATGTGTGCGTAGTGGTTTTGAGTTACGGTTGTTGTGACGAGTTCGGGGATAACTCGGAACAATCCTTAGTTCTAACATATGGTTAGGATCAGGTGGTCGGGATTGGTTGTGTGCTCCTTCATAAGGTGTATTGTCATATAAGTGGATCAGCACCCATTGACAAAGTCCTTTTAGGCTCTGCCGAGTAAGCGGATAAGACCCCATCGGCAGACCCACAAGAACTCTTGGCCATAGATCATATATCTCGCTAAGTTTCTTGAGGTGATGCAGACTACTGGGCAAACACCCACGAAGTCTACCACCTATCAGGTAGGAACCAAGGTTTTATTTATACCTACAACATATGTTGTTTACCTGTCTATTCCATATAGAAGCTGTCTCTTACCCTCCACCGAAGGGTGCCAATCAGCTATGTATATATCTGACAGGTAAGTTGATTGTATGAAAATGATATTGTTATGTTACAATAAAGTTTCATACATACTTACCTGGCAGATATATACAATTAAAGGCCCACCCAGCCTCCCCGCAGGAGACAGGTGGAAGAGAGAAAATATGATAGAAAACGGGGATGGTTCCTAGTCCTGCCACCCAGGGCAGGCCGGTAGATCACCTGACCTACCTGTAGCGAGTGGCGCGAAATTTGAATTTCTGTCGGGGACGACGGAGTCTTAGCTATGTATATATCTGCCAGGTAAGTATGTATGAAACTTTATTGTAACATAACAATATCATTTTTAAACTTGATAATAATAAGCAGATCCTTATGTCAGTATACTATAAAAGAATTATACAGAGGGCTTATTACCTGATTATCGTAAGATAAACAAATTTTTATCATATCCTTAAGTAAAGAATGCTAAATACCTTTGAGGGTATAAAGGATGTGAAAAGTGATAAGTAGGTGGTGACATAAGAGATCTTAAAAACTGGAATTTTCAAAGTGAATAAGTACAACTTTTTTTATAATTTTATGAATGTCTCGAATATACTGAAAGTAGAGCTATTTTAATGAACTTAAGATTAGAAACTGTTGAATTTATGTTGTCATTCAAACTGAAAACTTCTGAATTATTCTTGAAAAATAACTGGCAATAGTGAAAAAGTCAGCACTTGATTATGTAATGCTTTGCATTTGAAAATATAGTTTTAATAGAATTTGGTTCAGATGAATATTTAAGCAGACTTCACAGAATGTATGAGAGGGAAGTCACCTCATTAGATATTCAACTTTGTAAAGAAAAAAACCTGATGTTAACACATAAATGATGATGTTGGAAATTTTCACTGATGAACCTAACTTATGTTTTAGTACTATTGATTTGACATCCATTAGGTTTCTTTTCACCAAGGGGCATTTCTGTAGAGTACCCATTCCCTATGTCTCTTCCAAGCTACCTTTTAGCTTTTTAAGTTCTTAAACTTTAGTTTTTCACCTCTCAATGTAGAACAAATCCTTTTGGTGAGCCCTATAAGTGTATAAATGATAGAGTGATCTAGTCAGAGGATTATGTTCATGACCTTATGATATTACTCACCATATGTTGTATGTAAGTACATATTTGTTTGCATCATTGTTGTGTGCATAGGAATATAGGAATATTCTCTTGAAATTAAAATATTAATTTAATTGCAGATATCTGTCTCTTCTGTACATCCACACTTCTTAGAATTCTTAGGAGGACTGGGTTGGTCTGTTAATGTTCATCAACATCCTGGCTGGACTGGTCACGTTTCAACTGCCTTTACTGTTACCACACCTCCTCAAGATAGTTAGTAAAGAATGCATTTGAGTATATATCCCTTAGAATACTTTTTTGTTAACTTTATTGTGAACACATTGCTTACCAATTTTGTTGGGTTACCAATCCCTATGGGTCACTATGTACAAGATCATAGTTCATTTGGTTGAGATTTTCTAATTTTTTATCATTGTATTCATTACTTCTAGTCTATTTGTTTTCTGTTGTAGTTACACATTTCTTTTTATGATACACATAATTCTCTTAAGTGTTAAATTAGGAGTACCATATTCTTAGATTTGCTGTAGCATGAGTGATGATCATATAATACAATTTTTTCTATAACAAACCTATCATTCATATGTAGCACAACAGTTAAGCCTGCAACTGTCCAGACTACATTTCTCCAGTAGGGAGAAGAGTAAAATAGATCCACCGCTCTTGTGCCAATTACACTCTCAGTACCCATCTGTCACTTGCTTTACCTCTTTTGGTCTGCCAAGCTGGTAACAGCCATTCAAGTTGTAATGTGTGGTGTTTGATAAACCTTTTTGCGAATAATTTTCATTATAGTTATTGAGTACTTATAAATTTTGGGGGATTTACTTTTGCCGAGTTCAGTCTTCAGTCGCCATTATGTCTTTAGTATGTAATTTTTTTTATTTTGTTAGAGGCCTGCAAAGATCTAGATTGGTGCATAGAACAAAAGTTGTTGAAGCAGATAAGCGGAAACTCCTGTTTCATACAATCAACTTACCTGTCAGATATATACATAGCTAAGACTCCGTCGTCCCCAACAGAAATTCAAATTTCGCGCCACTCGCTACAGGTAGGTCAGGTGATCTACCGGCCTGCCCTGGGCAGCAGGACTAGGAACCATTCCCGTTTTCTACTCATATATTTTCTGTCGCCGGTGGTATCAACATCGTTGCTGCCACCTCCTGACTGGAATTCGCTTTTCTAGACAATTGATCATCTTTTTGTGGACTTTTGGTGACGTACCTGGATCGTTGTTTTGGCATTCGCTACTGTGGACTGGATTTGGACTTGCTTTTGATTTTTCTTCAAGAATGTCTGATTCAAGTGGTTGTGTGAGAGTGTGTGTGAATGTAGGCTGCAAGGTGAGGATACCGAAGGCTTCGGTTGATCCTCACACTGTATGTCGCAAATGTAGAGGTTTTGATTGTTCTATTTCTAACACCTGTCATGAATGTGAGAGGTTGAATGTTGAGGAATGGAAGACTCTAACTTCTTACTTGAAGAAGTTAGAAAGGGATAGAGTCAGAAGGGCGGCATCTAAGGGTGCGGGTAGTAGTACAAGGCCTATTGAGCCTTTTAATGATTCTAACTCTTCCCTTAACTATGCATTTGATTCTAATTCTGTATCAGGGCCCTCACTGGCTTTACATTCAGATTCGGCCTCGGAAATTGCTGAACTGAAAGCTACTCTTCACAGGATGAAATCCAAAATGGCTGCCATGAAAGGTAAGGATTGTGAAAGTGACTATTATAGTGAAGTGAGTGTCCCCAGTGTTGTGGAGGGAGCGTCTGACCGTCTCTGCGACGCTCCCAGGCCTAGACCTCTTCCAAGCTCCCAAGCCCAGAGGAGAAGGAAAGTCGAAAGCCGTACGGAGGTTGTGGAGAATTCCCCCCGGTCAGGCGTCCCTTCAGGAGGCTCTGTAAATAGACAGACTGCTCAGGACCGCTATAGGAAAAGCGTCCTCAGAGAGTGCTTCTCTTCGTCCGCTTCTCCCTCTCCTAAACGAGGGTGGAAGGATTCGGACCTGTCCAGGCCCCTGAAAAGGCACTGGAAAGATCCTGTTTTGGATTCTAGCCCCGAACGCTTTTCGGAAGAAGCGCCTCCTTCGATCAAGAAGGCTAAGAGGGTTTTGACGTCCCATGGTTTGGACAAAACTCCTTCGAGGTCTCCCTCTCCCGTTCAAGAAGACGCCGGAGAAGCTTCCAAGAGGATCATTTTGGCTGTGCAAGAACAGTTATCCGCCTTGGTAGGAGTCCTTTCGAAGGATCCCCCTCGTAAGAAAGACGTGAGGCTTCCTGTCAAGAAGTCTCGTCTTCCTTCTCCCGCCAGGAGTGAGGCTCCTGTGGGACGTGAGGCGTTTGAGATCTATTCTGATAGAGACTCTTTGGATGATTTTGAAGCGCCAGACAAGCGCGAGGCGCCAGTCAAGCGCGAGGTTTCCTCCAGACAAGAAGCGTCTTACAGGATTAAAGCGCCAGACAAGCGAGAAACGCTTTACAGGCGCGAGGATATAACCAGACGTGATACGTCTGCCAGACCAGCAGCGTCTGCCGAGCGCGAGGAAGCAGCCAGGTGCGAGGATTCAGCCAGGCGCGAGGCGCCAGACAAGCATCATCCATACAAGGATATGGCACCAGAAAGGCGCGAGGCGCCAGCCAGGCGCGAGGCGTCAGTCAGGCGCGAGATTTTAGAGAGGCGCGAGGCATCAGTCAGGCGCGAGGCGCCAGCCAAGCGCGAGGAGTCAGCCAGGCGCGAGGCGCCAGCCAAGCGCGAGGAGCCAGCCAAGCGCGAGGAGCCAGCCAAGCAGAGGAGCGCTATACATACTCTTAGCCCCTCTCCTATTAGGAGTTTGTCTCCCGTAGAGAGAGTTATTGGGCAGGAAGACCCGGAACGGGAATTGACTTCTCCTTCTGATCCGATATTGGAAGAGGACTCAGAAGACGAGACTCACGGCAGAGAAGGGCTGTCTAACTACAAAGTTTTGACAGCTCTCCTCCTGCAGGAATACGGATATGCATTGATCCCTGCCGCTCCTCCTTCTCCTCGTTCACTTTTTCCATGCTCTAAGACGCCGAAGTCGTCGGCTTTTTTGAAGATGAGGCCGACGATTTCTATGAAGAGAGCTCTTCAGTCGCTGGATAGCTGGATGCTAACCAAGAAGGAGCTAGTCAGAACGGTGTTTTGCATGCCTCCCGCTAGACTTACGGGCAAGAGAGGTATTTGGTACCAGACTGGGGAGAATATGGGGCTCACTCTCCCAGCTTCGGCTGAAGCTGACTTTTCCAGTCTGGTAGATGCATCCAGGAGACATAGCCTTCATACTGCGAAGATAACTTGGGGTCTTTCAGAGTTGGATCATCTCCTCAAGGGACTTTTTCACATTTTAGAAGTCTTCAACTTCCTAGATTGGTCCCTTGGGGTGATGTCCAAGAAGGCTCATGCCTCGGAAGGACTTGATCCGGACGTACTCCTTGCAATTTTGTCCTGTATTGACAAGGCGGTACAGGATGGCTCAGGGGAAGTTTCTTCCTTATTTGGAGCAGGTCTCTTGAAGAAGAGATCTGTTTTTAGTGCTTTCTTGACAAAAGCGGTATCCCATTCGCAAAGGGCAGCCTTGTTATTCGCTCCCAGGTCTGACTTTCTGTTCCCTTCGCAGTTGGTGAGGGACATTTCCCGTTCTCTGACGGAGAAAGCAACACAGGATCTTCTCCTGCAATCATCCAGGAAGAAGAGACCAGTGATGGTGGGAGACAAGAAAGGTGTTTCTACGCCTGTTCGGCCCTTTCGAGGAGGCCCTCCCGCTAGAGTTACCGCTAAAAGAAAAGCGACTGAGAAGAGAGGTAGAGCCTCTTTCCGTCCCTTTAAAAGGGGAAAGTGAAGTGGCGCTCCTCCAAACACCAGTAGGTGCCAGGCTCCGGGGATTTGCGGAAGCCTGGACTCTCATAGATACAGACGCTTGGTCTATGTCTGTTCTACAGAAGGGATACCTCATTCCTTTCCTGGACAATCCTCCCCTGACGTCAACTCCGCGGGAATTGTCCGCCAATTACAAGGACCCTGTGTTGAAAGATACTCTTCAACAAATGGTGGATCAGATGTGGGACAAGAGAGCTATAGAGCTAGTGCTGGATCAAAGCTCCCCAGGGTTTTACAATCGTCTTTTCTTGGTTGTGAAAGCCTCTGGGCTGGAGACCAGTTCTGGATGTCAGCGCTCTGAACAAGTTTGTTCAGAAACAGAAGTTCTCCATGGAGACCTCTGCATCAGTCCTTGCGGCTCTTCGCCAAGGGGATTGGATGGTGTCTCTGGATCTCCAGGATGCCTATTTTCACGTCCCGATCCATCCTTCGTCGAAGAAGTACCTCTGTTTCATGACGGGGGGAAGGATCTTCCAATTCAGAGCCTTGTGTTTCGGCCTGTCTACGGCGCCTCAGGTTTTCACGAGCCTTATGAAAAATGTGGCGAGATGGCTTCACCTGAAAGGAATCAGTATATCTCTATACCTAGACGACTGGCTCATCAGAGCAAAGTCAGAGAAACAGTGTTTGGAGGACCTGACTGTGACACTAAACCTGATAAAGACCTTAGGATTACTCGTGAATCTCGAGAAGTCCCAACTGATCCCCAGCCAGAACTTGGTCTATCTGGGGATTCGGATGGATTCTCTGGGTTTTCGAGTATTTCCTTCTCAAGAGAGACTAACGAGAGGTTTAGAGAAAGTCTCTCTCTTCCTAAGGAAGGAACGTACTTTGGCGAGGGAATGGTTGAGCCTATTAGGGACTCTTTCCTCGCTCGAACAGTTCTTTCCTCTAGGAAGACTTCATCTCCGTCCGCTTCAGTTCTTCCTCAGAAGATCGTGGAACATGAAGACGGGGCTTCTCTCGGACAGTTTTCCCATTCCAGTTCTGATGAAAAGCCATTTAGAATGGTGGTTACTCCCACTGAAGGAAAACAAGGGTACTTCTCTAGAAACACAGAACCCGAACCTTGTATTGTTTTCCGACGCGTCGGAAAAAGGTTGGGGAGCAACCTTGGGAAAGAGAGAGGTGTCAGGCACTTGGAATGCTCTTCAAGTGTCCTGGCACATAAACTGCAAAGAGCTGTTGGCCGTACACCTAGCCCTAAAGAGCTTCGAACCTTTAGTGAGGAACAAGATAGTCCAAGTGAATGCGGACAATACAACCGCCCTTGCATACATTCGAAAGCAAGGAGGTACTCACTCGTATGCCCTTTACGAGCTCGCAAGGGACCTGCTGTTGTGGACATCTCAAAGGAACATCTCTCTTTTGACGAGGTTTGTTCAAGGAGTAAGGAACATGAGAGCAGACAGGCTGAGCAGGAGGAACCAGGTCCTTCATACCGAATGGACCCTCCACTCAGAAGTTGTCGGAATCTCTGGTCTCTTTGGGGACTCCTCATGTCGACCTTTTTGCCACGTTCCTCTCAAAGAGACTGGAAGTCTTTTGTTCAGTAGTGAGACCCCAGAGCTCTAATAGTAGACGCCTTCCTGCTAGATTGGTCTCATGTAGACGTTTACGCATTTCCCCCATTCAAGATTCTGGGGCAAGTGCTCAGGAAGTTTGTGACTTCAAAGGGGACAAAAATGACCCTGATAGCCCCCTTTTGGCCAGCTCAAGAGTGGTTTCCAGAGGTGCTGGAGTGGATGGTAGACTTCCCCAGATCCCTTCCACAAAGGAAGGATCTTCTCAGACAACCACACTTCAAGAGGTTTCATCAAAACCTCCCTGCTCTCGCTCTGACTGCCTTTCGACTATCGAAAGACTTGTCAGAGCGAGAGGCTTTTCTAACAAAGCAGCAAGCTCGATCGCTAGAGCCCGGAGAACTTCCACTATCCGTGTTTACCAATCGAAGTGGGAAGTTTTTAGAAGATGGTTTAAGTCGAAGAAGTTTTCCTCCTCCAGTACCTCTGTAACAGAAATCGCTGATTTTCTGTTATTTTTGAGAGAAGAATCGCGTCTCTCCGTAGCCACGATAAAGGGCTATAGGAGTATGCTTTCGGCCGTCTTTAGGAATAGAGGCCTAGATTTGGGAAACGATAAAGATCTACATGATCTGATTAGATCTTTTGAGACCAAGAAGTCTAAGATTACTTCTCCCCCTAACTGGAATCTCGACGTGGTACTTAAGTTCTTGTCCTCAGCGAGATTTGAACCCCTGCATTTGGCCTCGTTTCGCGACATAACGAGAAAATGTTTGTTTCTTTTGTCACTGGCGACGGCAAAAAGAGTTAGTGAGCTGCACGCCCTAAGTGATAAAGTGGGTTTCAATATAGATTCAGCCATCTGTTCCTTCAAAGAATTATTCTTGGCGAAGAATGAAAATCCTTCGAATCCCTGGCCGAGAAACTTCGAAGTAAAAGGCTTATCGGGTCTCGTCGGCAGGGAACCGGAGAGGTCTCTTTGCCCAGTAAAGGCTTTAAAGTTTTACATACAGAAGAAGAAACAGTTGGGAGGTTCTAGACAAGGTCTCTGGTGCTCGGTGAAGGATCCATCAAGACCTATGTCTAAGAATGCTTTAGCCTTTTTTGTCAGGAACGTCATTACGGACGCTCATAAGGCTTGCACGGATGATTCTTTCAAACTCCTGAGAGTAAGAGCTCATGAAGTGAGAGCAGTGGCTACGTCTCTCTCTTTTCAGAGAAATATGTCACTAAAGAATATCTTGGAAGCGACATATTGGAGATGTAATTCTGTGTTTGCTTCTCACTATTTGAAGGACGTTCGTGTGACCTATGAAAAATGTTTTTCTTTAGGTCCTTTCGTGTCTGCGGGCACAATCCTGGGTAGGAGCTAAACACCAATCCTTAATTACTACATAAGTCTAATAGATATGTTCTAGACTTTCTGCTGAACAAGTGCAGATGCCGCACAGGCGGCCAGTCACTTTCGTTCAGTAAGGAACTCTTGTGATATCTTTTATTAGATGAGTATCATAAAATTTTTTTTTTTGGAAAATTATTGTGTGCGTGTGCAATTTGGTTTGAGTTTTGGTTGTTGCGAAGAGTTTGGGGATAACTCGGAGCAATTTTTAATACTAACATGGTGGTTAGGATCAGGTGGTCGGGATTGGTTGTGTGCTCCTTAATAAGGTGTGTTGTCATATAAGTGGATCAGCACCCATTGACAAAGTCCTTTCAGGCTCTGCCGAGTAAGTGGATAAGACCCCTTCAGCAGACCCAGAAGAATTCTTGGCCATAGATCACATATCTCGCTAAAGTTTCTTGAGGTGATGCAGACTACGGGGCAAACACCCACGAAGTCTACCACCTATCAGGTAGGAACCAAGGTTTTATTTATACTTACAACATATGTTGTTTACCTGTCTATTCCAGAAGTAGCTGTCTCTTACCCTCCACCGAAGGGTGCCAATCAGCTATGTATATATCTGACAGGTAAGTTGATTGTATGAAAATGATATTGTTATAATACAATAAAGTTTCATACATACTTACCTGGCAGATATATACATAGCTAAGACTCCGTCGTCCCCGACAGAAATTCAAATTTCGCGCCACTCGCTACAGGTAGGTCAGGTGATCTACCGGCCTGCCCTGGGCGGCAGGACTAGGAACCATTCCCGTTTTCTACTCATATATTTTCTCTTCCCCCTGTCTCCTTGCGGGGAGGCTGGGTGGGCCCTAATCGTATATATCTGCCAGGTAAGTATGTATGAAACTTTATTGTATTATAACAATATCATTTTTCAGGATCTAAAGCCATCTTTCATAGGCATAGAAACATTTTCCCTCATGGTAAAAGGATATGTCATAGATATTTATATATGGGTGCAAAATGTCACTGTGACAGTCAACTGATCAGATGTATATAGTTAAGTGTGTAATATGATAGCACAAGAAACTTATAGTAGTATTATGCAATCATCCAAGTATGCAGACAGTAATGAAGGTTGTGGTTAATTTAATTGATTTTAAGTTCCAGAGGTTCAAACCAAATGTCCCTTATCCTCTTCAACACCTTATCACTTTACAAGGTGGGTACATGCTGCCACAAGGTATGCTTAAATTAAACTAGCCCGCTGTTGCAAGGATAGTGTAATTCATATGTTTTCAACACTGTGTGGTCTGTTAGCTCAGAGCAGTGAAATGGCATTATGGGGTTGAGCCTCTTGGCAAACAGATCATCTGGAGTTAGTTTCAAGAAACCTGTTTTCAGTGTTGAGCTCTATCCCTCAGTTAGCAGACTTTTAAATGACTTTTGCAGTCAAGGATGCAGGTCTGCTGTTTTAATGTTCAGATTGGCTCAGTAATTTTGCCAGGTTACTTCCATATTTTCTAAAGGACAAAACAAAGAAGATGAGTTATCAGTGTGGAATCATTCTGTGAAGTAATGGTTTATCCTTTGCTTCTGATTTTGTGGCAGAAACAACTTTCTTGTAAAAAGTATAGTAAAACTCACATTTGCCATTTTATCAGTTTCCTATACTTCTAACAAGAGATCTTTACCAAACTAGAGACATTCAGTTTTACTTGAAGTATGGTTTCCTTTAGTCTCTCTTTCTATCACCATGTCAGACCCATAAGCAAATACGTAACAAAGAACACAATCTCCTACTTGCTCAAGCAGCGTAACATTAGGACCTATAGTAATGTTACAGAGGACAAAACAAGATAACTTGTCTTTTAAATGCAATTTAGTAGTCAGTTTAGTTTAAAATTAGGAATTTGTAAATGCTAGTTAAACATTTTTATTATTTTTGTTGAAGAGATAGTGTTCACAATAGTCTAATACCTTTTTAGTTGGGTCCAGTATAGTTGTGGGGCAGGTTTTACCATTAAGAGAGGATGTAAGGGATTCTTCATATTCCCTCTCTTACTCTCTTCTCTTCCCTTCCCTATGTCATCCAGATAAAATAGGTTGTCTTGGGTATAAGTATCTGTGTTTACCATTTCCGGCTTGTGATCCCCGGATGATGGAACCTTTTCACATGTGTTGGAGTGCTTCTTGACCATAGTTTACCCCTGGACTGTGTATGTATATTCGCTAAGACCTCAGTCCTAGGGAATATACATAGAGAAGAAAGTCTCGCTTCCTCTTTCATATTCTCTCCAAGTAGAGAGCCTCTATTGCAAACAAACCTGTTTTGATTTTAATTCAATTCATCTAAAGTTCTTGTGGACAAACTGAGGGCAGTTTCTTCCCACTGGGTAGATCTTGCATCCCCTGGTCTGACGGGAAACTGTGGAGGCCATAGGGCAGACCGACTATGATCCTATTTGCCACCTCAAGGAACCTTCAAAGCTTCAGGAAGCTTGTCAGTACGAGGTTTTTTTTTTGCAAGACTTATTTCATAAACTATTTTGGTTGCAGATGCTATTCCTCTAGCACTGTCTGCCAGACAAAGTGGGCCGTTTTTGAAGCTGGGATTGCAGTCTGCACTCCTTTTCTTCTGAGACTTATATGGCCCATTTTTGGAACACCCCTTCTGTACCTGAGATCATCTACAATCTTTCATACTCCATCAGAAAGGGGTATCGAACTATGCTTATAACTAAGTGTTTAAGCACAGTGGCCTAGCTTTTGATGACCTTATATTGTCTTAGACACGTCCAAGTGAGGAAGGAATCCAGTCTCCTGGAACCTGGATGTGTTCTGAATGACTGTCAAGTCCCTTATTTTTGACCCCTGCATTCCTCTTCTCTACAACCTTACATGGATGACACCCCTCCTGAGTGGCCTCTGGCTTCGACTAGAACACACTAGTGAGATCAAAGCCATTGTTTAGAGGAGGTCTTTTCTCAGAAAGACTTATTTTTTCTTTGTTTACCCTGGGATTTTTAGCTAATAACGAGGACCATTCCAGCTCTAGATCCGTTCTTTCTCCCCTAGGAAATTAATGGACATCATTGGCTCTGAAAATGAGAGAACCCTCTTTCCAGCTATAGCTTTCAGGTTTTACCTGAACAGGATCGGACTAAGGTCACATCCTAATAGGGCTTGTTTTTGAATGCTCAAGGAGAACATTTTGCCTTCTTTTAAATGAAAGCCAAGGACATCAGAGCAGCCTCTTCCTCCTTAGCTCTCAGGCTCATTTGTCTTTTATTTCCATTCTACATAGTTCTAGTGGAAGTATATTTGTCTCCCGTGTCTTGTTTTCCTGTCAAGTGATTCTGATCTAGTTCACCTGATGCTCAGTTTGCCAGGCAACAGGTAGTCTGGTGTCAGCTACTGTCTGATGCCAGCTATAGAGCTTCCAGAGCCAGGAGCGTCTAGCTTGTCTAGTGCCCAGCTCGCCTGGCAGCCTGCTCGTTTGGCACTGATCACAGTCTGGCAACAGCTCTTGCTCTGAGCCCCTGCTAGCTCCCATGAGTGCCTGCCAGCCCAGAGTCCTTAGCTTGACTGGCAGCCAGTGCTTCTTGCTCCAGCTACAGCCTGACACCAGATTGTTCTCCGAGTGTTCAAAGTGCTCTCCAGCTATGTTGGAGAATAGGGAGGTCTCTGTCCAATTGGAGTTTTCAGAGGACCATCATGTACATATGGTGATATTGCCAGAACCGTTTCATCCACTGATTAGAACGTACACGTATTGCCCTCATGGACTTTTGAGACACTCAGAATTAGGAGAGCAGTTTGCCTACTTTTAAGTGGAGTTGAAAACATCAGAGTAGCCTCTCCCTCTTTAGCTTGCATATATTTTATGCCCCGTACATCCATTCTGCCTTTGACCTACTGGGAATGTAATCAGTCTTTGTTTCTCACTAATTTTAATGGAAGTTAAAACAGTGTTGAAATCTTCCAGTGCCTGGAGACCTTTTCTAGTAACTGGCATGGTAGCACAGAAGGAAGCTTAGGATTTTTTCACTCTGTCTCTTCACCTTGTAATAAGGTATCAAGTTTTTGCAGAGCCAGGGGGTACAATGTACCTGAAGCACCCACCACTCTCTGTGGATGGGTTGTGGTTTTATCTCAGTGTAAGTGACGATGTTGGCTGGTGGTTTTTATTTTAGTGCTGCGCCCAGGGCAAGGGCAGGCACCTGTCATGCTTTTCTAGCCATTGGAGTACTTCCTTCGCTGCAAAGTTCCCACTAAGGAGGAGGCGACCCATAGCTATACTGCCACGCCACTACATGTTAAGATGAGCACCAACCAGAGGCAGTATCCAACCCAATAGCTCTCTTAACTGATATGTAACTCTTTTTAATGATGGCAGTTTTTCTATTGGAAATTTATTATTTATTTTAATGTTTTGGAGTAGAATATGTCCATTTATCCCACCTCCTATCAGTGTGGGGAATCAGCTAAGTTACTTATATAAAAAGGAAATTTTTATGATAAAATAAGTTTTATATTTAGCAAGTAATTACTGAATTGGAGCCCATCCTCCTCCCTGCTGGTGGACATAAGACATGAACAGAATGAGGTTATCTGCTAAGTTGTTCCTAATATTTCCGCTAGTGGGCGGAACTAGTCACCTACACAGACGTTTGAAGTGTGACTCATGAATCTTGAATTTAAGCTGCCATACAAGTGGAACTAATAGCTAAGTAGTTACTTAGTAAGTTTTATAAAACTTTGTTTTATTGTAAAAATGTAATTTTTCCAAATAGACTGCAGTATATATCAGCTCACTTTGCAAAGAGAAAGTAGATTCATGTGTTAGAAGTAAGGTTGAGGTGCAAGACTACTTTCAATTCATAGGTAGAACAGTGACCCATTAATTCATAGAGCAATAACTGTCATGAAAATTTCCTGTTTCCCTAGCTCCATTTGATGCAAATCATGGGGGGAGTGTATTCAGCGGTCGCACACATGTCCTATATTGGTCAGATGCTCTTAGCGAGATGGCTTTTGTTGTGCCATCACCAGCCCCCTCACAGCCAAACAGTCAACCTCCAGCCTCAAATTCTGTTAATATGGGTATGTATTATTTTGATATCTCTTTTATTTTGTTATGTTCATTAAAACTGACATGATTGTACTTGTACAGTATGTATGTAGTAAACATTTTAATATTTCTGTACATTTATTAAAGGAATAGAGAGGACATTTTTAGGTTTTTGCAAACTCCAACTCTGTATTATGGTCAATTCCTTACAGATTTCCTTTTATACAGTTGATAAAGAATAGATATCACAGGAGACTAATTCTGCTAAGTTTTCTTCTTCTTGTTATCATTCCATTAGACCCAGAAAGATATGCCTTGATTCCAAAATAATGGTTCAAACTTGCATTTTATTCTATGAAATTATTCACCCATAGGGTAACTACATGGTGCTATTTAAAAGTATAGCAAACATTTGGCCACTATCATGTTGTGTGATAGCTTTCCTCATATACTGGACCTCTTCTGTTGCAACTTTTTTAATTTGGTTTTTGACTTTTCCTTTATCACTTTAGTTTCATTTCACTTGAAAGTGGAAAGTGACCTTTATTTTTTATATATATTATTCTGAACCCATTTTGCTGCCATATGTTTTTATTGTTTGTTAATGCAATTGTCAATGCATTTTGTAGAGGTAATCCATATATGAAGTAGTACTGTTTTTGTATTAAAGAACCTAATGTGTTGCTCAGTTAACGACCATGTATGTTGCCATAAAGTTTATACCCTTAGACACATCTTGTGTATTTTTATAGTATGTGGCTGTTGGAGATGACTCATGAGAAAATGTGAAGTTTGCCTCCTTTGGATCATAATACTCTCGATCATGATTCTCTCGTAGTTGCAGTCAAATCTTGTTTTTTAGAAGTTAACCTCTGGATTTATGCCTGATTCTATGTACAGCACAGCGAAGGGTTAGTGATACAATCTGACAAAAGGAAATTCAAAGGTTATTGCACAGTTGTGAGTCATTGAGATCACCATCAGTAAGAAAAAAGATCCTATGTATCTGTGATGGAAAGTGGGACATACTGTATTGACATTTGCTGCCACCTTTCAGATCTCTTCTTATTACTTTTACACCTTTTTCATTAGACCTTTATGAATGGTTTAACAATTTGTAACTTCTCTTTTGTCTGTTATTATCACTATACTAGTGGAGTTGCTGTACAAGTTTCACCTTTTGAGCTTTATTGCAGGGACACATGTTGAGAGCCACTTCATGATAGGACTCCTATAATGTTTGATACATCAAAGATTGTTACATGGAAGTAGTGTTCAAGGGTATATGTATTTTATAGTTGGCATACTTAAATTATCTTGTACTGTTGTCAGTTACTGTACAATTTTCATTCTAGATAAGGATCATTTGAGCTGTGGTCTTTGCAGTCCATATAATTGTAGTGGGGCTTCTTTATATACAAAAAATTCCCTATTCTTTCTCTCAGATTACTAATATTTTGAAGAATGAGAACTATTACGTGCATGGTTTGCTAGCTATTATAGATTTGTTCTCATACAAACTGCTACTAGTAAATTGTTTCAACATTCAACCAAAGTGGATTGTTAAGAATATATATTGCTTAGTTTTTAAAACAGTATATCGGTTGAAAACTGTTTGTAAGATTGTGTTTGAATTAATTCATTTTCATTTGGTCTTCCCACCTATCTGTCCAAGTTCTTTTAATTTTTCTTTCCATTGTTTTTAATTTTTACATGTGAACGGATCCTTTAGATAAACCTGATGGGACCTTGGAAATGTCTGTGTTAAATAGGTACTGATAGATGTTTTTTTTTAATAGGTAATAGTATGTTGCATTTTCTTGTGGAATAGTTGTTGTAACTTTTAAGCATTACCAAAGCCTTAATTTATAGAAATTTCTCAAATTTTATCCCAATTATTTAACAGGTCTTGTGCTAGAGAGATGTGACGGTTCAGGAGGAGGTTCTGGCAGTGAAAGATCAGATTCCTTACATTCATATGACGTAGAGGTTGATCAAGGTTCATCATTATCTTCCCATACTTCTCAGGTTGTAATTGGCTTTATCTCTTTTTTAGTAGAATCCTCTTGTGTGCTGCATATATGAAAATAGTTGCCATTGCATGAATTTTGGCCTTCCAACATAAAACCTTTAGTCATTCATGTTTTTGACATGTTTTCTATCAGGTCTCCTCTTCATTTGTTATGTAAATTAAGCAGAAAAGCAGTAAAATTTAAAATATTAAACATTTGAAGCTTTCTAAATAATTAGAACTTGTTTTCAACTCCATTGAGTGTGGTAATGTTAATTGTCATTAATAGTAGTTATGAATATAACAGAAGCACTTTCATTTCAGATGTCCTTCGGTCATGGTAATGAAAATCGTAATCGCAAATTTGGTCGTCAAACTAGTGCCATGTCTTGCGGTGACCATAAAGTCTACATCGTATGGCTAGAAAGTTTTGAAGATAGTTACACTTTCCCAGCAAGTAAGTTTGACACACACAAAAATTCCTTATTTGGCATTTATTATTGGTGAAATAAATTTTTTTAGTAGATTTCAGAAAATATTAAATCTCAGTATTTTGATTGTTAAAAAAAATTCAGATTGTTTGGACATTATACGTTTAGTTATTTTGTTTGATTACATACAAAACACTTTTAATTGTTATTTTTAGGGAGTGGGTGATTTTTGTGGTTGTAATGTTTATAGTGATGGCAAAAATATTTTTGATATACAGTGGACCCCCCCAGTATTTGCAGGGGATGTGTACCAGACCCCCCCCCCCCCGCAAATAGCGAGAATCCACGAATACTTAGAACCCCTACAAAAACACTTAAAACTGCCAATTTCGTTAGTTCAAACTCAAGAAAACCTGCTTATACCTGGTGTTTTTAATAGTTTCATCACAAAAAGCATTTTAATCATGAAATTGATATTAAAATTCAGTAATTTAAGGATATTTATCATAGAAAAATATTGCGAATACTTGAATTTTCCATGAATAATGGGTATATAAGGTCCATAGAGGAGAAATCCGTGAATACGTGAGTCTGTGAATACCGAGTCCGTGAATAAGGGGTCGACTTTAATTCTGTTAAACTTTATCAATGAAACATATTAGGAACTAGTAGGATCAATGAAGTGGTTTCACTGTTCTTCTGTGGAATGTTGTAGGATGTCCCTACGACCATAGATTTATTTCTTTCTGCCATTTACCTTTCAGTTACGTATTCCCCTTTGGTCCCCCCTCATTTTGGGACCACCTTGACGTGGTGAGGGGGCTCTCGAACCTCAGGAATCTCTTCCCAGGTTCGAACCCAAGAGTCCCATATGACATTATATATTTTCGAGTGGACTTGTGTGGACTTTTCCATTTTTTGCCAAAGTTTTTGAAAGCAAATAAATGAGGAAAACAAATTCATAAGGCTTAACGTGGAGTTGAATCCGAAGCTAAATAGTGAGAACTGTGGTAGATCCATCATCTACCCGACAATGTTCGGACCTGTTTTTCAGGCGGAACTGTTCTGTGGAGCTGGACCACGGATTCCGGGGGGGGCCTGGTTCTAGGAATAGAACTCTCGGCATTCTATCCAGTTTGCCCATAATGTGGTTGGGATGGGGATAATTGTATTAACATAATACTCTTAGTCCTAGCAAGCGGGTCCTGCTTACACTTGGGCCATACTAATCATGTTGTGCCGTCCCCTTTTGGGGTGGGGTGGGGATGCGGACATTTGGGAGTCCTTTCTCACTTGTGCCTTTGGCGGAAGATTTGGCTTCGCGAAGGGCCAATGATATCTTTTCAAGAATTTTTTTTTTTTTTTTTTTTTTTTTTTTTTTTTTTTGTTTTTTTTTTTTTTTTTTTTTGTAAAAACTCAAAATTTATGAACTGTGAAATAAATGATTTGAGTACCCCTGGGCCCCATGATGGAGGAACTGCGGCACAGTTGATGACCGTTGGCGCGTCACTCCCGAGTTTCCTAGGTGCTGCCACGGGTGGTGAAAGTACTATAGGAGATGCAAGGGAGCACCCTGTTCCAAGTAGAGCAGCGGAGCCGGAAAGCCAAATAGAGTGCATAAATAAAAAAGAAACAAACAAAAATAAATTGGTAAACTCCAGTGTCGTGGCAGTGGAGCCATATATGATGAACAGTGGTTCTGAATTGGAGACAAATGATCCTCCCAGCAATGCGGAAAGGTATGGGAATCGTAATGGACGGGCGACATACATGAGACGGGGACCAAAGAGAAACAAAAATTACCGACTTGGTCCCACATTGGTACATTTTGATGACCTCTTTGGACCGGGTGGTTGGTCGGGATTTCTGGTCCTCAAAGCTGACAACAAAATCTCAGCGGCGATGCTGGAAGGCAAGTTACTTAACATGTATCCAACACAAGACATGGAGTGCGGGCACGTCGGGGACAATGAGTGGCTTGTCCAAGTGGCCAATGAAAAGCGGTCCACTGCCTTTTTAGGTATAACAGAGGTAAATAATATAAGGGTGATAGTTGCAAGCCACGAAACATTGAATTATGTGCGGGGTGCAGTCGTCCTACCCAATAGCGAGCGGGAGCTTCCTTCAAGGCAACTATTGCTGGACTCCCTAAAGTTGAGATATAGCAATGTCCACGATTTAGAAATATACTCTATTTCAGGTAGGAAAGATAAAAGTAAAAGTGTCGGCATTGCCAAAGTAAAATTTACAGGCCAAGACTTACCATTTGAAATGGGAATTCTTGGACAAAATAGAGAAGTTCGTCCTTTTGTTCCTGGACCATTGCAATGTGCACGGTGCTCAGGGTGTGGACACACATGCAAGGGGTGCCGTGATAGGGCTATGTGTGCGGTCTGTGCATCAGATGACCATGCCGCTAATTGGAACTGTGATCAATCAGGGTGTGTTAGTTGTGGACTAGCCCATCACGCAGAATCTGGGGAGTGTTCGTTTTACCAATATAACACGGAACTTCAGTTGTTAATGAGTGGGACGGGAGTGTCAGTCGTGGAAGCCGGACTTGAGCTAAAAGTAAGAGGCGTTGACGATCCATCCAAAACCCCCACCTTTTCAAATGTGACTGGAAATCAAGACATCAAGCAGCACAATGACGAGCAAGATAGTATAAACAGGGAAACTGGATTTCATACCAATAATACTGAAACACAAGGTGGGAGTGATATTACAACAACCAGTGCCACCGCTGACATGGATGGTTCGGTTGTCCATGGAGGGGAGCTTCCAATGGAAGAGGAATTGAATAATGATGATAATCGGGCTGGCAAAAAGAAAAGAGTTCTGGAGGGAGCCCCACCTAGGGGAAAAGAGGTAAATGTTGAAAATTGCAATCAATCCGGAGAGACTCCAGCTGCACCAGGGGAGCATTTTGAAAAGGATATTAGGCTGGCCTCATCGCAAGTGGAAATGCACAATTGCCCTCAATCTCAATCAGACAGCCAACATCTGGACAGTGGGGATCACTCTTTGCAAGTTCCATCAAATGGTACTAATGAAAATCATACCATTAAACCAAACCAAAATGTAACTGTCACCCCCCAACCATCCACAAGACCGAAATATCCCATTAACAACAACAAAACAGGTGGCCCCTCAAACCAACAGTCCTTATCACTGCAGAGGGGGAACAATGGAATTGCAAAACCAGAAATTTCTAAAGCTAGACCAAGGACTTCTGAACCAATAATTAACATTGCCAAGCATGCTTCGTCTTGTGGTTGTAATGAGTGCTTTGTGGGTACATGTAGCCAGCTAGCTACCAGGACAGAGGACACAGTACGAAATTGTATTGACAATTTTACCAAATTAAGGAGGTGCCCTTTAACACACCAACATGAGAACGAATTATGTTCTGAATCCTTAAAATACAAAAAGGAAATTATAAAATCAAAAATAGACTTATTAATATTCAACTATGAAAAACAAACAACTGCAGAATCTAATAACCAACATACAAATACAACGATTAAAAAACCACAAATAAATTCAAAATGCATATAAACTACGAGATAAAGTAAAATCAGCAATCAATTTACAGAATTTAACACCAATTCCTCCCAATAATGGAATATAAAATCATTCAATGGAATATAAATGGTCTCTTAACCCGACTACGTTTGGGTGAATTACAAAGAATCATACGAGACCACAACCCAATGTGCATATGTCTACAACATATAGGAAGTAACCCTACAAATATCCAACACTATAAAATTGCCTGTTATTCACCAACTGACGGTGGAAAATTAGGCACAGCCATATACGTTCATAATAGCATTACATATGAACCTGTTGACATACCATCTATGCCATATCAAATAACATCAATTAAACTGTATATGCCTGATAAAAGTAAAATTACTATTTGTAATTTATATAACCAACCAAATTTCAATGCAAATTTTAGTGATTTTTCTGAACTTATTAGCAAAAGTATAGTAGGAGATTTTAATGCACATAATCCATTATGGGATACTAATAACCCCACTGACACATCCGGAATCAACATAGAGAATACTATAATGAAACACAACCTGTATTGTCTCAATGAAAGTGAAGTTCCAACATATTTTTCAAATACACACCTAACCTTTTCTTCAATTGACATTTCATTATGTTCAAATGATGTAGCGGAGAAATTTGAATGGAACGTCCTAGACGATTCATACACAAGTGACCATTTCCCAATCATTCTGAACTACTTAAGTAATGTTCAAAATATTGCCACCTACAAGATATAATATCCAAAAAGCTAACTGGGATAAATATTTCTATACACACGAAACATACCACCATTCCCACATAATGAAGATCACAATACTACATGTGAATCCTTCTCAAACTTCATAATAAATGTTGCAGATAAAAGTATTCCAAAAACCAAAACACATTCCACAAAATCCCCTGTCCCATGGTGAAATCCAACATTAACAACATTAAGTAAAAATAAACATATATTGAGTCGCAATCTAAACAGACTCAAAACTCGCCTTAAATCACTCAACAAAATGCCCTATAGTATAAACATATTAAACAAAATAGTTATAACAAACATAACAATTAACCACATTAAACCACTATATAACAAATATACAGCCAAATTTAGAAAAACGGTAATAGCTGAAAAAATCGCATCATGGAAGGAATATGTCTCAAACATATCTTCAAACACATCCACAAGGGATGTCTGGCAAAAGATAAGGAAAAATCAATGGAAAACATATAAGACCTCCAAGAAGTGCAATACATTTAAATGGAAAAATATACCATGATACTTATGAAATATCAAACATAATTGGGAAACATTTTGAAAACATCAGTGCTTACTCCAGCCTAGATACACATTTTCAAAGTATCAGAAAACAAAAAGAAAATATAATACTCAATTTTGAAACTCTTGAAGACCTGGAATATAACTATATTTTTAACATGGATGAACTAGATAATGCCATCAACTCTTGCATCCCTCTGCACCAGGATATGATAAAATATCATTTGAAATGATAGAAAAATTAGCTCCTATAGCTAAATCATATTTATTAAAATTTTACAATAGTATCTGGCTAAAACGTGTCTTTCCTGATAAATGGAAACATGCCATAATTATTCCAATAAACAAACCAGGAAAGGATGCAAGTAATCCATCCAATTATAGACCGATATCTCTAACAAGTTGCCTATGCAAAATCTTAGAAAAAATGGTTAATGCACGATTAACGTATGTAATAACCAAAGAATCCATTTTAACACCAACACAATCTGGTTCAATAGCTGGCAGATCAACCCTAGATCCTTAACACATTTAGAAGATCATATCAAAAAAGGCTTTGAACAAAAGAAATTAACAGTAGCTATATTTTTTGATATAGAAAAAGCATACGATACAACATGGAAACATAACATCATGCAAAAACTCCACTCCAAGGGACTAAGAGGCCACTTACCAATATTTATTAAGAACTTCTTAACAAACAGAACTTTTCAAGTAAGAGTAGAAAAATTCCTACTCAGTAACCTATAAACTGGAAGAAGGAATCCCTCAAGGTAGTGTCTTGAGCTGTACATTGTTTGCTTTAGCAATCAATGACATTACTATAAATTTACCAAGTGGTGTAAAAAACAGTTTATATGTTGATGACTTTGTCATTTACTATACGAGTAGTAATCTGAGACACGCTCAGAGAGTTCTCAGTACTGCCATTTCAAATATATGTAGTTGGGCAAATTCAGTTGGATTTAAATTTTCAACTGATAAAACAAAAGCAATCGTCTTCTACAAAGACAAAAGGTGGATGAAGAACCAAACAATCAAACTGCATCTTTATAGCACTGAAATACAATTTTGTACAAAAATCAAGTATCTAGGAGTAATATTTGATCAACATTTAAATTGGAAACCAAAGAGCACATCAAATACATTAAAGCCAAGGGCATCAAAGCCCTTGCCATATTAAAAAAGTTATCACACACTAATTGGGGAGCAAAGCGAGACATTTTATTAATGATATATAAGGCAACAGTCTATCCATAATAGATTACTGCTGTCCAATATATTCATCCGCCTCAGAATCTGCATTAAAATCTCTCGATGCAGTGCACCATGAAGGCGTGCGATTGTGCACAGGAGCTTTCCGATCGTCCCCAACAAACTCACTTTTGGTGGAGGCAGGTATTTTGCCCTTAAAACATCACCGTAATTTAATAACAATACAAGAGGTCTTTCAAGCAATGCTAAGCGGGATCTCTCCTGCAACTTACTGCTTCCAAAACTGTAATCAAGTAACAGCAGTTAATAGTACTAGCTCTTTCCCAAAAAGAGCTAGATACATAATGAACATACATAATATGAATCCAATTTTTCACCCACCAATGGAATTGCCACCACCATGGATTTTAAATAGAGTAAAGATATGTACCTCCCTGTCTTACCTACTCAAAAACAAATGACAAGTACGGAAATGTACCGCCAACATGCTTTGGAGCACATTAGAAGAAAAGGCGACAAATTTATGATATATACAGACGGCTCCAAAAATAATGTTGGAGTAGGAGCATCTGCATATTCGAAAAATATGTTAAGTAAAAAAAGCCTACCTTCAATATCATCAGTATTTACTGCTGAAGTCACAGCCATAAAGATGGCTCTAGATATGATATCTGAGGCAAAAGCAAGTGTCTCTGTAATTTTCAGTGACTCACGTAGCGCTATAGATGCAATAGGACAGTATAAATCAAGAAACCAAATAGTACAGGAAATTCAAATAAAAATTCATCAACTCCTCCAATCAGGAATATCAATGGAAATATGTTGGATCCCAGCACACGTGGGAATAAAAGGAAATGAATATGCAGACTCTGCTGCCAAATTAGCCTGCACTATCCCTCCAACAATTTCATATGCCCCAGTGTCAGACTGGGTAAAATCAGTTAAAACATTAATTTACCAGGAGTGGAAAGAAGAATGGGCCTCGGTGCCAACAACAAACAAACTTAAAAATATAAAAACTGAAGTCTATGCATGGAGGACATCCTCACAGGAGGAAAGAGCAAAAGAGGTGATCCTAACAAGGCTACGTATAGGACACACAAGATTCTCACATGGTCACTTGATGTCAACACCACATGCTGACCCAATGAAATGTAACAGATGTCAAACACACATGACAGTACAGCATTTGCTTGTTGAGTGCCCAAATTGGACCCAGCAAAGATCTATTTATCTGCGGAGTTCAGAAATGAAAAATATTCTTGCGGAAAGCAGGGATTTTTCAATTAATAAAATCATAAATTTTTTAAATAAGACGGGTTTCTCAAATAAAGTCTAAAGTTTTTTTTTTTTTTTTTTTTTTTTTTTTTGTTCTCAGGATGATCCCTGAGAACCAGCCCGAGAAGAGTCTACTTGAGACTCAGAGGTCTGGAAAAAACTAACACCTATAATAATAATAATCCCCTTTGGTCTCTTTCCACCTAGCTATCCAATACTTTAACTTTACCTTATTCCAGTAATCACCTTTCATTTTAGAAAAATTCATAGGATGAGCCCTACAAGAGTAAAGAATTGGGACTCTGTGGTCTTGATAAATTACCATATATTTCCATGTACTATAAGACAATCTTTAGATAAAATGAGGTAAAACATTTTGGGAAATTTTCACAAATTCTTCTCATATCTGTAGTATAAGATGATTGCTAAATTACAAAACCATCTGTGTATATTTTATAATGTGAATCTTTCGTGTGTCTACCAATAAACATCACTGGGAATTCAAGGTTTTCTTTTTTTTTAGAATGTAGTATCAGACAACCCCCAATTTTTAGGGGTGAATTTTAGCATTTAAAGGTTGTCTTATGCATGGAAGTATATTGCAATTTATAACAGTAGTACTGAGAAAGGTTACCTGAATATTTGCAATAGGTTCAGTCCCAAAAATTCCATTTAATCAGGCTTCTACTGCTTTTAAAAAGATTGATAGGTGTAATGTTGAATTTTGTAATAGACACATGAGGCATGAATGGCTTGTTTGTATTATTATATTAATAATGGTTAATAATTAAACTTTTTTAATATTTTCATGTCATTATTGTCAGAATATTGATTTTTTAATTTTATTTTTTACTCTATTTCTAATGTAAAGTGGAATAATTTACTGTAGCTGTTGATGTTTTGAAAGATTTTTGACACTTGTGAAATCAAGATTTTTATATTTAATATGTAAATATTTAAATGAGATAGGCATTGTTTTTTGTGTGAAATATGTGATTCTATTGTAGAAAACTGAAACTGCAGCAAGTTCTAATTTAATTGTTTATTTCCTTTTCTTTAGTTGACCTGTTAAACGAAACAATTACAGGAAGAGAGAGTAGTTCTTGGAAGGACAAGGAAGCATGTATTTACATAATCTTCATCCATGCTCTTACCAATGGTCTTTTCAGAATTAAACTTCATGGCCAGAATGCCAAGTAAGTAATACTGTGTGTTTGAAAGGGAAATGACAAATTCTAAGTTAGTATATAAACGTCTCAAGCCACATTGCCTGCTATTATAGTATACTATATATTTATTACAAAGCCATTAATGAAAAATAGTGTCGGCTATCCTAGCTGGATCAATGTGTGAAATCCTGAAAGATGAAGACCCCCTTGCACATGTCAAGACCATGCACTGCCACTCCACAAGATGTTAATGTTCCACACAGCTTTGTTGTGCTGACATGTTGACATGTTATGAACTATTCCAGAATGAGCAACTTTGAGCAGTTTTGTTGTTTTGAGTTTCCATTCAGTCAGTCACTTAATTGTCACCTTTTCACCATTCTCACTGTTTTACAGAGATCTGTGAATATTTACATGTTTTATAGTGTTTTTGCCTTGGGATAGTAGTGTTGCTTCCTGTGTAAGGTTACCTTAAGTAGTACTTGCTTTATGTCAATGTTTAAGATAATTCTATCCTCACTGTGGCTTGGGATTGCTTTCTTTACCACAGTGTTGCATGTTCTTTATTTCATTACGGGTTGTTTCTGTGGTCATGGGGTTCTTTCAGTATCAATTTTCAATAACTAATTTCTCTGATTATTAAATGGTTGTTTTTCCTGATATTTTTTTAGTACTAGTTAGTTACCTTTGCTTTTCCAATTTCTATCCATAGCTTTCCTTGCCAGTGCTGCATTTTAATTTTTGTTATTCATATTAGCATAAGGTTGTTATTCTTTCATTATTGCTTAGTTGATGAATATGCATTGTTCATTTTGTGATCTGCTTTTATTCTCCACTATTGTCTCATATTTAGGGGGAATTTTAGAAGTCATTATTGTATGGAAAGTGTTTTTTGCATAATTTGTGATATGTTTTTATTCACCGTTGTTTTCGTATATGTGCTCTGTAGTTAAGGATCTGCATTTAAGGTACTCTTCAGTATAGCCAACAACTGTTCTTGGCAGAAGTGTTTTGTGTGAAATTTTTTGTTGATTAGTAGTTTCTCTATGCCTATAGGAAGACTTGCAAGTGTTTTGTGTGTAAGACCTCAGCAGATGCCTTCTCAGACACTGGAGTTTCTTTGTTAGGATTCCATGCCACTGATGCTTCATTCTTGTGTTCAGAATGTTAAAGATAAGGAGTGCTGGCCTGTATGTCAACTCCTCTTTTTTGTCCTTTGTCAAGGACTATACTCCTTGGATATTCCTTTTGCCCAGACACTCTTGTGAGGGATGTATCACTTTTTGCCACCCTATCCAGGATCTCTAGATTGCTCACCGTCCAGCTTCATCTTCACCTTTCACTGTTATTGGAGATCTCTTGATGGGCCTTTCTTAAACCTTTTGAAAAAGTGGCTTTTCTTAGTGTTTCAAATATAGTTTTATGTTCTGTTAGGTCATCATTGGACAATTTGATGGCAAGCCCATCATCTTTGGCATCATCTCTAGCATTACCTGCTCTGCCTCTTGGGAGGCTCATAGTCTTTATTTTCCCCTTTGTTCTCTGTACCAACATTGATTACCATAGTTGTAGTGACATCACATGCAATCACATTATCCCTGTGGGCTGTCTGGTGACTTCTCCTGTAACCACCCAATTGATGTAATTGTACCTTTGACTAGTACTGTTCCAATACAAACCCATTTCATCAAACATATGAGTTTCCTTCTCTCAATCCCACAAATATTGTAGCATTGTTTTCAAACTGAACAAAGTATGAAAATGATTATCTAGGTGTTGAATGATGAATAATTGTCTAGTTGCAGCATGTATTATTAACTACAACTACATAGATGTTGGATGAAAGACTTGGGACATTTAAAATAGTGAATGTGGCCAAATATATGAGGCAGAAGTTGAGTATAGTTAAGAGTTTTGATTAGATGGTCTCACATTGTGCTCCTGCTCCTTTATTCTCTGGGTATTGGTAACAATGACCCAGTGATTCTAATGGGTTTGTCTGAAAAAACCTACTAATTGGTGAGGAAATCTGTAGAACTAACTTTTTTCCTCATATATTTCACCTGTCGAACATTTTTGAGGTTATCCAACATATATATATGTTTCAATTATGTTTTCAGAGAATGCAACCTATGAAAAATTTTGGATTGTAGTTTTTCTGAAAAAGTTTTTTTTGTTGCTGTAAATAATTGAACTTTTTGGTGTGGTTATTTTTTACAGGTTGAGCATGGCAGGTCCATTAATTGATGGGCAAGTCGTTAGCAGGCGAGTTCTTGGTACCCTAGTTAGACAAACAGCTTTAAACATGTGCCGACGGAAAAGACTTGAAAGTGATAGGTAAGGTTTTGGTTACTTGGCTTTTATAGTTTTAATTTCATCAATACCATCTTTTTTAAATGAACCCTACCTCTCCATTATATAGCTTTTACTTCTGTATCAGTGGTGGTTTGACAGATTGAAACAAAAAACCAGAGCACTTGGTTTTCTAAGAATATTGGTCTTCTATCCATCTACTACCCCCACCCCACACCAGGGGACTGATAGGAATAAACACTCATAGCCAGTCAGGCTACCTTTGTCACTGGTTTTGTTAGGAGGTTAACCCTTAAGCGCTGACTGGACGTATTTTACGTCAACATTTTTTGTCTCTTGGGTGCCGACTGGACGTATTTTACGTCGACATACAAAAGTTTTTTTAAAAATTCGCGGAAAAATACTTTTAGGCCTACCAGCCGAAAACTCTTGAGTCACGCGCCTTGGGGGATGCTGGGAGTTCACAGATCAAGGTGTTGTTTTGTTTACAATCGTTACGCAGGCGCGCAAGCGCGAATTTCTTTCTTGCCACACTAAATAGTATCTGTGACACATCTCGGAAATTATTTTGTCACTTTGACATAATTTTGTACCATTTTAAATTAGCCGTTACATGGAGTATTATATATGAAAATGTGCGCATTTTTATGTAGAATACAACAAAAAAATACTCATGATTGTAGTTTTTATCAGTTTTGAGATATTTTCATATAAATAACGATAAGTGCCAAAATTTCAACCTTCGGTCAACTTTGACTCTACCGAAATGGTCATAAAACGCAATTGTAAGCTAAAACTCTTATGTTTTAGTAATATTCAATCATTTACCTTCATTTTGCAACTAATTGGAAGTCTCTAGCACAATATTTTGATTTATGGTGAATTTATGACAAAACTTTTTCCTTACGTCCGCGCGGTAACTCTTCCGAAAAAAATCATACATGCGATTGTGGTAATGTTTGCACCATTTTAAAATTAGCCGTTACATAAAGTTTTATATATGGAAATGTGCGCAATTTCATGCACAATACAACTAAAAACAACCCATGGTTGTAGCTTTCATCAATTTTGAAATATTTTCATATAAAAAATGATGTGACAAATTTTCAACCTTCGGTCAACTTTGACCGAAATGTGCACAATTTCGTGTAGAATAAAAACAAAAAATAATTGAAGGTTGTAGCTTTTCTCATTTTTGAAATATTTGCATATAAATCACGATAAATAGAAAAAAAACCACGTTTGGTCAACTTTGACTCTACCAAAATGGTAGAAAAACGCAATTTTAAGCTAAAACTCTTACAGTCTAGTAATATTCAGTCATTTATCTAATCTTGAAAGAAATTTGAAGTCTCTAGCACAATATTTAGATTTATGGTGAATTTAAAAATAAACTTTCCTTCCCTCCGCGCGCGGATTCTCCGCCACAAATCTCCGAAATGCGTACGTCCCATTCTCGGAATATTTGCTTCGTTTCATATTAGGGATTTCATTGAGTTTTATATATGAAAATGTGCGCAATTTCATGAAGAATAAAACAAAAAATATTTGAAGGTTGTAGCTTTTCTAAATTCCAAAATAATTGCATATAAACAAAATGTTAAAAAATTCGACATTTGGTCAACTTTAACTTGTCAGATATGGTCGAAAAATGATATTGTTATAATACAATAAAGTTTCATACATACTTACCTGGCAGATATATACATAGCTAAGACTCCGTCGTCCCCGACAGAAATTCAAATTTCGCGCCACTCGCTACCGGTAGGTCAGGTGATCTACCTGCCTGCCCTGGGCGGCAGGACTAGGAACCATTCCCGTTTTCTATCATATTTTCTCTCTTCCACCTGTCTCCTGCGGGGAGGCTGGGTGGGCCATTAATCGTATATATCTGCCAGGTAAGTATGTATGAAACTTTATTGTATTATAACAATATCATTTTCATACAATGAACTTACCTGTCAGATATATACATAGCTGATTGGCACCCTTTGGTGGAGGGTCAGAGACAGCTAATATGGAATAGACAGGTAAACAACATATGTTGTAGGTATAAAAGAAAAAACCTTGGTTCCTACCTGATAGGTGGTAGACTTCGTGGCTGTAGCCCGGTAGTCTGCATCACCTCAAGACTTTAGCGAGATATTAGATCTATGGCAAGAGTTCTTGTGGGTCTGTCGATGGGTATAAGAACCGCTTACTCGGCAGAGCCTAAAAGGACTTTGTCAATGGGTACTGGACCACTTCTATGACAACACACCTTGTGAAGGAGCATAACCAATCCCGACCACCTGATCCTAACCACCATGTTAGTATATAGAATTGCTCTGAGTTATCCCCGAACTCATAACAAACAACCCATAACTCGAAACGAAAAACTCATTTATACAAAAATTCTCCAAAAAAAATTTTAATATTCCCCTAAAAGATATCACAAGAGTTCCTTACTGAACAACAGTGACTGGCCGCCAGTGCAGCACCAAGCCCTCTTTGTCAGCAGGAATCTAGAACATATCTAGTAGAAGGTATGTACAAATTTAATGGATTGGTGTTTGCTCCCGTACCCAGTATTGTATCCGCCGATACAAATGGTCCCAGAGAAAAACATTTCTCGTAGGTCACGCGAACGTCTTTAAGATAGTGAGATGCAAAAACTGAATTGCACCTCCAATATGTCGTGTCAATGATTTTCTTTAATGACATATTCTTCTTAAAAGAGAGAGACGTCGCCACTGCTCTAACTTCATGGGCTTTTACTCTTAAAAGCGGAAAAGAGTCGTCAGGACAGAACTTGTGAGCATCCGTAATGACGCTCCTAATGAAGAAAGCTAATGCGTTCTTAGACATGATTCTTGTGGGGTCCTTAATCGAACACCAAAGACTTTGTCTAGAGCCTCCCATTTGTTTCTTTCTTTGTAAGAAGAACTTCAAGGCTCTTACTGGGCAAAGAGACCTCTCTGTTTCTCTCCCTACTAGACTCGATAAGCCTTTGATCTCGAATCTCTTGGGCCAGGGATTCGATGGATTTTCATTCTTCGCTAGAAAAAGAGTTCTAAACGAGCAAAAGGCCGAGTCTTTGTTAAAGCCGACTTCATCTTCTAGGGCATGAAGTTCGCCAACTCTTTTGGCTGTCGCCAAAGATAGGAGAAACAAGCATTTTCTTGTTATATCCCTGAACGAAGCTACCTGGGGAGGCTCAAATCTGTCAGACGAAAGGAACTTGAGAACTACGTCCAGGTTCCAGCTGGGTGGAGTTAGTTCCTTCGATTTTGTCGTTTCAAACGATCTAATCAAGTCGTGCAGATCTTTATTCTCAGCAATGTCTAGGCCTCTGTTTCTAAATACTGCCGACAGCATGCTCCTGTATCCTTTGATTGTCGATACAGACAAATGAGAGACCTCTCTCAAGAACAAAAGGAAATCGGCGATTTCGGTTATAGAGGTACTGGAGGAGGACAACTTCTTAGACTTACACCACCTTCTGAATACCTCCCACTTCGACTGATAGACTCGTCTAGTGGAAGCTCTGCGGGCTCTAGCGATAGCGCTTGCAGCTTCGCGAGAAAACCCCCTCGCTCTGACAAGTCTTTCGATAGTCGAAAGGCAGTCAGAGCGAGAGCGGGGAGGTTTTGATGAAACCTCTCGAAGTGTGGCTGTCTGAGAAGATCCATCCTTTTTGGAAGGGATCTTGGGAAGTCTACTGTCCACTCCAGCACCTCTGCAAACCAATCTTGTGCTGGCCAAAACGGGGCTATCAGGGTCATCCTTGTCCCGTTGGACGCTACGAACTTTCTCAACACTTGTCCCAGGATTTTGAAAGGGGGGAAAGCGTACACGTCCACATGAGACCAGTCCAGCAGGAAGGCGTCGACCACGAGAGCTCTTGGGTCATCCACCACTGAACAAAAGACTTCCAGCCTTTTGGAAAGGAATGTGGCGAACAGATCTACGTGAGGAGTGCCCCAAAGATCCCAAAGACTCTGACACACCTCTGAATGAAGAGTCCATTCTGTGTGAAGGACCTGGCTTCTCCTGCTCAGCCTGTCCGCCCTGATGTTTCTCGCCCCCTGAACAAATCTTGTCAGGAGGGCGATGTTTCTTTGTGAGGCCCAAATTAGCAGATCTCTTGCTATCTCGTAAAGCGACACTGAGTGTGTCCTTCCCCCTGGTTGCTTCCGAATGTAGGACAGGGCTGTAGTGTTGTCCACATTCACTTGGACCACACTGTTCGTCACAAAGGGTTCGAAGAACTTTAGCGCTAAGTGAACTGCTAGAAGTTCTTTGCAATTTATGTGCCAGGACACCTGTGCTGCCTTCCAGGTGCCTGACACTTCTCTCGGTCCTAGTGTTGCTCCCCAACCCTTCTCCGATGCGTCGGAATACAACACTCGGCTTGGGTTCGGAACTTCCAGAGAAATTCCCTTGTTCTCTTTTAGAGGGGACAACCACCATTGCAGGTGTGGTTTCATCTCCATTGGAAGGAGAAAACTGTCGGAGAGAAGTCCCGTCTTCCAGTTCCAAGATCTCCTTAGGAAAAACTGAAGAGGGCGAAGATGTAGTCTTCCTAGAGGAAAGAACTGTTCGAGCGAGGAAAGGGTGCCTAGTAGACTTAACCATTCCCTCGCCGAAGTTCGTTCTTTCCCTAAGAAGAGAGAGACTTTTTCCAAGCCTCTCACGATTCTCTCTTGCGAAGGAAATACTCGAAAACCCCGAGAATCCATCTGAATCCCCAGATAGACCAAGTTCTGTCTGGAAATCAGCTGTGACTTCTCGAGGTTCACGAGTAGTCCCAACGCCTTTATCAGGTCTAGGGTCAAAGAAAGGTCCTCCAAACACTGTCTCTCTGTTCTGGCCCTTATGAGCCAATCGTCCAAATATAGAGAGATGTTGACGCCTTTGAGGTGAAGAAACCTCGCCACATTCTTCATCAGGCTTGTGAAGACCTGAGGAGCTGTGGATAGGCCGAAACACAAGGCCCTGAACTGAAAGATCCTTCCCCCCGTCATGAAACGGAGGTACTTCTTCGACGAAGGGTGAATCGGGACATGAAAATAGGCGTCCTGGAGATCCAGCGACACCATCCAATCTCCTTGACGTAACGCCGCAAGGACTGAGGCCGAAGTCTCCATAGAGAACTTCTCCTTTCGAACGAACTTGTTCAGAGCGCTGACATCTAGAACTGGTCTCCAGCCCCCCGAGGCTTTCGCAACCAGGAAAAGCCGATTGTAAAACCCCGGAGAGTTTGCTCTAGAACCAGTTCTATAGCTCTTTTGTCCCACATTTGATTCACCATCAGACGAAGAGTATCCCTCAGTACAGGGTCCCTGTATCTGGCTGACAGTTCCCGCGGAATGGTCGTTAATGGAGGACTGTCTTGGAAGGGGATAAGATATCCCTTCCTGATTATGGACATGGAAGAGGCGTCTGAGTTTATGAGTGACCAGGCGTCTGCAAATTCGAGAAGCCTGGCCCCCACTGGTGTTTGGAGGCTGTCTGTCTCACTTCCCTTTCTTAAAGGGACGGGAAGGAGCCTTACCTCTCCTCTCAAGACCTCTTCTCTTAGAGGTAGCTCTGGAGAGAGGCCCTCCTCGAAAGGCTGAACCGTAGAAGTCGGTCCTTTCTTGTCAACAGAAACAAGAGGTCTCTTCTTCCTTGCCGTTTGCAGGAGAAGATCCTGAGTCGCCTTCTCAGTCAGTGATCGAGAAATGTCCTTCACTAACTGAGAAGGAAACAGGAAGTCAGACATGGGAGCGAAAACCAGGGCTGCTCTCTGTGAGGGAGAAACCGCCTTGGTTAGGAATGAACTAAAAATACTCCTCTTCTTAAGGAGTACTGCTCCGAACAGAGAGGATATTTCTCCCGATCCGTCTTGTACCGCCTTGTCAATACAAGCAAGAATACTCAGAATGACTTCTGGGTCAAGACCATCCGAGTCATGAGCTTTCTTAGACATCACCCCAAGGGACCAGTCTAGGAAATTAAACACTTCCAAAATATGGAAGAGTCCCTTGAGGAGATGATCCGTCTCCGAAATCGCCCAAGACACGCGAGCTCCATTCAAAGCGTGTCTCCTTGACGAGTCAACCAAGGTTGAAAAGTCCGCTTCGGCTGCCGCTGGAAGAGAAAGGCCCATGTTCTCCCCAGTTCGGTACCAGAAACCTCTCTTGCCAGAAAGTATGGCTGGAGGCATACAGAAGGTGGTCCTGCCCAGATCCTTCTTAGACAACATCCATTTGTCTAAGGACTGAAGCGCTCTCTTCATAGAGATCGTAGGTCTCATCTTCAAGACCGACGAAGACTTAGGTACAATTGCACTTGAAAACAGAGATCGAGGCGAAGGAGGAGCGGCAGGAGTTAAAGAATCTCCGTATTCTCGTAGAAGAAGGTCAGTCAGAACTTTAATAGTTCGAGACTCCTTCTCTACCGTCACCCTCTTCTTCCGAATCTCCTTCTCCACCTTGTGGAGAATCGGCCTGAAAAACGAGAGGATCTTCCTCCCGTTCTCTCTCTACTGGTGACAAACTTCTACTAGGAGAGGGGCTCATAGAGTGAACCGACTCTCTCTCACGTCTAAAAGAAGTCTCGCGTCTGCTTGACTTCTCGCGCCTGAACAGCTCCTCGCGCTTGGCTGGCGCCTCGCGCTTGTCTTGCGCCTCGCGCTTGGCTGGCGCTTCACGCTTGGCTGGAGCGTGTAGCCTGGCTGGCATCTCGCGCCTGGCTGACGTCTCGCGCTTGTCTGGCGCCTCACGCAACTCCTTGCGCCTGGCTGGTGCCTCGCGCTTGGCTGAATCCTCACGCTTGGCTGGCGCCTCGCGCTTGGCTGAATCCTCACGCCTAACTGGTGCCTCGCGCCTGGCTGGCGCCTCAGGCCTGAGCGTATCCTGATCTAGAGCAACTCGCTCGGATAGATCCTGACGTTTGTACGACTCTTCGCGCCTGGAAGACGTCCCATGTCTGGCGGACGCTTCACGTCTGGCTGGTGAAAGAAGACGAGACTTTTTAATAGGAAGTCTAGCGTCCTTCTTGCAAGGGGGA
Source organism: Macrobrachium nipponense (assembly GCF_015104395.2). NCBI lineage: Eukaryota > Metazoa > Arthropoda > Malacostraca > Decapoda > Palaemonidae > Macrobrachium > Macrobrachium nipponense. The sequence goes on from NC_087209.1 coordinate 66,418,829, forward strand.
TCCCTCGAAAGAACTCCAACCAAAGAGGCAATCTGCTCTTGAACTGCAAGCAAAATTCTCTTGGAAGCCACCCCAGCGTCCTCTTCAATAGAAGAAGCAGGAGAACTCGAAGGAGTGCGATCCTCAAATACAGCTCTAGGAGGCGTCGAAACCAGCTTAGCCTTCTTGATAGAAGAAGGAGCTTCCTCCGAGAAGCGTTCCGGGCTCGAGTCGAACGCGCGCTCTTTCCAATGCCTTTTCAGTGGCCTAGAAAGATCCGAGTCCTTCCACCCTCGTTTAGGTGAAGGAGAACCGGACGACGAGAAACAATCTCGTAGGACGCTTCTATTTGAGCGGTCCTGAGCAGACTGTAACGAAACAGAACCTGCTGAAGGGACGCCTGACCGTTGGGGATTCCCCACAACCTCCGTACGACTTTCGACTTTCCTACTCCTCTGGGTATGTGAGTTTGGAAGAGGTCTAGGCCTGGGAGCATCGCAGGGACGGTCAGACGCCCCTCCACAACACTGGGAACACTCACTTCACTTTGTAAATCACAATCACTAGCCTTACCTTGCATGGCCGCCATCTTTGTCTTCATTTACGAAGAGTAGCCTTCAGATTGGCGATTTCAGAAGCCGAATCCGAATGCAAAGCCTGTGAGGATTCAGATACATAGGGAGAATCATATTCATTAACAAAAGGAGAGTTAGACTCAGAAAAAAGGCTCAATAGGCCTTGTACTCTCACACTTTTGTGCAGCCCATCTAATCCTATCCCTCTCTAACTTCTTCAAGTAAGAAGTTAGAGTCTTCCATTCATTAGCATCCAACTTTTCACACTCAATACAGGTGTTAGCCAAAGAACAGTCAAACCCCCTACATTTACGACATACAGTGTGAGGATCAACCGAAGCCTTCGGTATCCTCACCTTGCAGCCTACATTCACACACACTCTCACACTAACACTTGAATCAGACATTCTATTAGAAAAATCAAAAGCAAGTCCAAATCCAGTCCACAGTAGTGAATGCCAAAACAACGATCCAGTACGTCACCAAGAAATCCAATAAAGATGATCAATAAAGTCTTGAAAAGCGAATTCCAGTCAGGAGGTAGTAACAACAATGTTGATACCACCGGCGACAGAGAAAATATGATAGAAAACGGGAATGGTTCCTAGTCCTGCCGCCCAGGGCAGGCAGGTAGATCACCTGACCTACCGGTAGCGAGTGGCGCGAAATTTGAATTTCTGTCGGGGACGACGGAGTCTTAGCTATGTATATACTATCTGACAGGTAAGTTCATTGTATGAAACTGCAATTGTAAGCTAATACTCTTACAGTATAGTAATATTCAATCATTTGTCTTCATTTTGAAAGAAATTGGAAGTCTCTAGGACAATATTTAGATTTGTGGTGAATTTTTGAAAAAAATATTTGTTTACGTCTGCACGTTGCAAATTCATGCATTATTTTGTGATAATATTTTCTCTGTGTTGCTTTTATTGTTTTACAATGTGTTATATACCAAAATGATCGCAATTTAGTGTAAATTACAACAACAACAAAATTAACTCTTTACCTTTAACCGTTTTGCGCATAGCACGATTTGAATACAATTATATATGAAATTTTGTTTTCGCCCTATCATATATTGCATTATTTATATATGATAATGATAATTTTTTTCATTTCTGATGGTTGCATAATAAACTTCAGGCAATGACAAAAAAAGGAGCCAAAAATGAACTCAATCTTGAAAACTAAGCGCGCTGTGATTTTTTGAAAAAAATATTTTTTCCGCTTCCGCTTCCGCGCTCACTCCGAGACCGCCTCGGCACACGGAAGACGATTTTTAATATACCTCTTTGGCGTTTAAGGGTTAACAGATTGTTTGTACTCAGCTTTCTTTTGTTTTGCTTTTGGATGTTCTTTTATTTTTTTAATATTCGTTCAGTAAAAACCTGTAAGGTAAGAGTTGCTGTAAGGCATTACAGTGGTCCCCCCGTATTCGCGGGGGATGCGTACCAGACCCCCCCGCGAATAGTTAGAATCCGCAAATGTTTGGAACCCCTATAAAAATGCTAAAAACAGCCTATTTTGTTAGTTAAAACTTAAGAAAAACCACTAAAAATTTTCATACTTGGTTTTTTAATAGTTTTATCACAAAAAGTACATTTTATGATAAAATTGATAACAAAAACCAGGAATTTGTGGATATTTCTCATAGAAAAATACCGCGAATGCGCGAATTTTCCGCGAATAATGCAGGGAAACGTTCCCGAGAGAAATCCGCGAATGTGTGAGTCAGTGAATCCGGAGAACGCGAATATGGGGGGGCCACTGTATTCCAGTTTTAATGACCTTCATTATATGTTATGACCTCGGGGAGTTCGCGACACATAAAACTTACCTCTTCGTGGTATTTCGGTAACTTTGACCTGAACAGGGCATCTCTCTCTCTCTCTCTCTCTCTCTCTCTCTCTCTCTCTCTCATTACCTAAGGTCACTAAATTAGATCCAGAATGATCAAAAATAGACTATTTGTAAGGAACAAATGATTAACTAAATAAGTCAAATTCTGAAACTAGCATAAAACATGATGAGAAACTCAAATGATACACCAACAAAGAAAGTGATAACTCAAATAGGATACCAAAATAAAACTGGGGATTGGACCAAAACCTTTCCACATGCCTTTTTCTCCAACAACTGAATATCAGTCAAGATGTACAGTTCATGATAATTCTCCCAATAAAATAGAAATACACAAGTCATTAGTCTACCCCCTACAACTAGCACCGCTCTGTGAGGTGGATTGCCAGATCCAACTGAGAAAGAAGAAATCCCACATAAATAAATT
>NC_087209.1:66422172-66565676 GCF_015104395.2 Macrobrachium nipponense
AATTTATTTATGTGGGATTCTTTCTTCTTTCTCAGTTGGATCTGGCAATCCACCTCACAGAGCGGTGCTAGTTGTAGGGGTAGACTAATGACTTGTGTATTTCTATTTTATTGGGGAGAATTATCATGAACTGTACATCTTGACTGATATTCAGTTGTTGGAGAAAAAGGCATGTGGAAAGGTTTTGGTCCAATCCCCAGTTTTATTTTGGTATCCTATTTGAGTTATGACTTTCTTTGTTGGTGTATCATTTGAGTTTCTCATCATGTTTTATGCTAGTTTCAGAATTGACTTATTTAGTTAATCATTTGTTCCTTACAAATAGTCTATTTTTGATCATTCTGGATCTAATTTAGTGACCTTAGGTAATGAGAGAGAGGAGAGAGAGAGAGAGAGGAGACGAGAGAGAGAGAGAGAGAGAGAGAGAGAGATGCCCTGTTCAGGTCAAAGTTACCGAAATACCGCGAAGAGGTAAGTTTTATGTGTCGTGAACTCCCCGAGGTCATAAAACATATAATGAAGGTCATTAAAACTGGAATACAGTGGACCCCCCATATTCACGTTCTCCGGATTCGCTGACTCACACATTCGCGGATTTCTCTCGGGAACGTTTCCCTGCATTATTCGCGGAAAATTCGCGCATTCGCGGTATTTTTATATGAGAAATATCCACAAATTCCTGGTTTTTGTTATCAATTTTATCATAAAATGTACTTTTTGTGATAAAACTATTAAAAAACCAAGTATGAAAATTTTTAGTGGTTTTTCTTAAGTTTTAACTAACAAAATAGGCTGTTTTTAGCATTTTATAGGGGTTCCAAAACATTCGCGGATTCTAACTATTCGCGGGGGGTCTGGTACGCATCCCCCGCGAATACGGGGGGACCACTGTAATGCCTTACAGCAACTCTTACCTTACAGGTTTTACTGAACGAATATTAAAAAAATAAAAGATCAAAAACCAAAAAACAAAACCAAAAGAAAGCTTGTGAGTACAAACAATCTGTTAACCCTTAAATGCCAAAGAGGTATATTATAAATCATCTTCCGTGTGCCGAGGCGGTCTCGGAGTGAGCGCGGAACCGGAAAAAATATCAAAAAATCACAGCGCGCTTAGTTTTCAAGATTGAGTTCATTTTTGGCTCCTTTTTTGTCATTGCCTGAAGTTTATTATGCAACCATTCAGAAATGAAAAAAACAAAAAATTATCATTATCATATATAAATAATGCGATATATGATAGCGCGAAAACAAAATAAAATATCATATATAATTGTATTCAAATCGTGCTATGCGCAAAACGGTTAAAGGTAAACAAAAGTTAATTTTGTTGTTGTTGTAATGTACACTAAATTGCGATCATTTTGGTATATAACACATTGTAAAACAATAAAAGCAAAACACAGAGGGGAAAAAATATTATCACAAATGATAAAAGCATGAATTTGCAACGTGCAGACGTTTAAACAAAATATTTTTTCAAAAATTCACCATAAATCTAAATATTGTCCTAGAGACTTCCAATTCTTTCAAAATGAGGACAAATGATTGAACTATGACTATACTGTAAGAGTATTAGCTTACAATTTGCAGTTTTTCGACCATATTCTTGACAAGTTAAAAGTTGACCGAATGTCGAATTTTTAATATTTGTTTATATGCAATTATTTTAGAATTAGAAAAAGCTACAACCTTCAAAATATTTTTCGTTTTATTCTTCATGAAATTGCGCACATTTTCATATATAAAACTCTATGAAATGCCTAATATGAAACGGAGCAAAATATTCCGAGAATGGGACGTACGCATTTCGGAGATTTGTGGACAGAGAATCCGCGCGCGGAGGGAAGGAAAGTTTATTTTTAAATTCACCATAAATCTAAATATTGTGCTAGAGACTTCGAATTTCTTTCAAGATAAGATAAATGACTGAATATTACTGGACTGTAAGAGTTTTAGCTTAAAATTGCGTTTTTCTACCATTTCGGTAGAGTCAAAGTTGACCAAACGCGGTTTTTTTTCTATTTATCGTGATTTATATGCAAATATTTCAAAAATGAGAAAAGCTACAACCTTCAATTATTTTTTGTTTTTATTCTACATGAAATTGTGCACATTCGGTCAAAGTTGACGAAGGTTGAAAATTTGTCACATCATTTTTATATGAAAATATTTCAAAATTGATAAAAGTTACAACCATGGGTTGTTTTTAGTTGTATTGTGCATGAAATTGCGCACATTTTCATATATAAAACTTTATGTAACGGCTAATTTTAAAATGGTGCAAACATTACCACAATCGCATGTATGATTTTTTTCGGAAGAGTTACCGCGCGGACGTAAGGAAAAAAGTTTTTTCATAAATTCACCATAAATCAAAATATTGTGCTAGAGACTTCCAATTAGTTGCAAAATGAAGGTAAATGATTGAATATTACTAAAACATAAGAGTTTTTAGCTTACAATTGCGTTTTATGACCATTTCGGTAGAGTCAAAGTTGACCGAGGGTTGAAATTTTGGCACTTATCGTTATTTATATGAAAATATCTCAAAACTGATAAAAATTACAATCATGAGTATTTTTTTGTTGTATTCTACATAAAAATGCACACATTTTCATATATAATACTCCATGTAACGGCTAATTTAAAATGGTACAAAATTAATGTCAAAGTGACAAAATAATTTCGAGTGTGTCACAGATACTATTTAGTGTGGCAAGAAAGAAATTCGCGCTTGCGCCTGCGTAACGATTGTAAACAAAAACAACACCTTGATCCGTGAACTCCCAGCATCCCCCAAGGCGCGTGATTCAAGAGTTTTCGGCTGGTAGGCCTAAAAGTATTTTTCCGCGAATTTCAAAAAAAAACTTTTGTATGTCGACGTTAAAATACGTCCAGTCGGCACCCAAGAGACAAAAAAATGTTGACGTAAAATACGTCCAGTCGGCGTTTAAGGGTTAACCTCTAACAAAACCAGTGACAAAGGTAGCCTGACTGGCTATGAGTGTTTATTCCTATCAGTCCCCTGGTGTGGGGTGGGGGTAGTGGTTGGATAGAAGACCAATATTCTTAGAAAACCAAGTGCTCTGGTTTTTTGTTTCAATCTGTCAAACTACCACTGATACAGAAGTAAAAGCTATATAATGGAGAGGTAGGGTTCATTTAAAAAAAATGGTATTGATGAAATTAAAACTATAAAAGCCAAGTAACCAAAACCTTACCTATCACTTTCAAGTCTTTTCCGTCGGCACATGTTTAAAGCTGTTTGTCTAACTAGGGTACCAAGAACTCGCCTGCTAACGACTTGCCCATCAATTAATGGACCTGCCATGCTCAACCTGTAAAAAATAACCACACCAAAAAGTTCAATTATTTACAGCAACAAAAAAACTTTTTCAGAAAAACTACAACCCAAAATTTTTCATAGGTTGCATTCTCTGAAAACATAATTGAAACATATATATATGTTGGATAACCTCAAAAATGTTCGACAGGTGAAATAAGGAAAAAAGTTAGTTCTACAGATTTCCTCACCAATTAGTAGGTTTTTCCAGACAAACCCATTAGAATCACTGGGTCATTGTTACCAATACCCAGAGAACAAAGGAGCAGGAGCACAATGTGAGACCATCTAATCAAAAATGATATTGTTATTGTACAATAAAGTTTCATACATACTTACCTGGCAGATATATACTTAGCTATAGACTCCGTCGTCCCCGATAGAAATTCGAATTTCGCGGCACACGCTACAGGTAGGTAGGTCAGGTGATCTACCGGCCTGCCGCTGGGTGGCAGGAATAGGAACTATTACCTTCTAAGGACAGATTTTTCTCTTCCACCTGTCTCCTGAGGGGAGGCTGGGTGGGCCATTCAATCGTATATATCTGCCAGGTAAGTATGTATGAAACTTTATTGTACAATAACAATATCATTTTCATACATTCAACTTCCCTGTCAGATATATACTTAGCTGATTGGCACCTTTGGCGGTGGGTAAGAGACAGCTAATTACTGATTAGACAGGTAAACAACATACGTTGTAGGTAATAGATAAATAAAACCTTGGTTCCTATGTGTTTAGACAAAGGGTTGACTTCCTAGCTATTGCTAGGTGTCTGCTTCGTCTCAAGAGCCTCAGCGAGGATGTGACCTATGGGCTAAGAGTTCTTGTAGATCTGTCAATGGGGTCTTATCCACTTACTCGACAGAATCTAATGGTCATTTGTCAATGGGGTCTTATCCACTTACATGATAATACACCTATGCCTAGGGGCATAAATTAAGGAGCACACAACCACCGATCCCGATCACCTGATCCTAACACGAGGGTTTGTGCTTAGTTTGAAAAGAGCTATCCCAAACTCCTTTCAAAAAAACCAAAAAAAAAAAACACTATGTTAACATAAAAATTAACTCACTTAGTTAAGGATCAGTGTCGGCTCCCTATCCCAGCAACGTATCCGTAGACACGTAAAACCAAGAGAGAAGGATCTCTCGTAGGTCAACTTGACCTCCTTCGTGCAAAGGGAAGTCAACACAGAGTTGAATCTCCCTTAAGTTACAGCTAATATGTCCTTCACGACATATTGTTATGTAACGAACAAGAATTCATAAAAGCTCGCACTTCAAGCGCTTTTAATTCTCAGCTGTTTGAAGGAATCATCAAGTCATTCGTGAAGTGCTTTTAGCGATCACACTTATTTCAAAGAAGACCAGGGCTTCCTTTGAAATGGATCTTTTCTGGATGAAGCCTAGAGCTGGCTTGCGCCTGGGTGGCGCCTCGAGTCTGGTTGGAGCCTCGAGCCTGGCTGGAGCCTCGAGCCTGGCTGGCGCCTCGGCCTGCCTGACACTTGGTTGGCGCCTAGCTCCTGGAAGGCGCTTTTTGCCTGACCTCATGGCTGGCGCCTCGCGCCTGGAAGTAGCTTCGCGCCTAGCTCCAGACTGGCACTATTTGGCGTCTGGCCCCTGGCTGACTCCTCTCCACTTGCTGGAGCTTCGAGCTTGGTAGAGTCCCGAGGATGTCTGGCGATGCCCAGATCAGACACTCTTATCTGTCTGACTTGTTCGCTCCAGCGCATCTGCGCTAGGTTGGAGGCCCCCTCTTTCTCTTCATCAGACAATGACAGTGTTCCTTGAAACTGTCTGCCTCTGGCGTTTTTTATGCCTGTTTTGGCATTTGGCGCCTGGTTGGCGCTACATTGTCCGAAAGTCCTGAAACTCACAATGGTTTATCCAGGAGATTGGAGAAGGGTGGAAGAAATTCTTCCACTTTGAGCTTCTGGCCTCTCGGCAAGGGAAGATGATTGTAGTAAACTACATCCATTAGACGATAGGACATCTAACAGTACGAGAGATAATAGTCTTCCTCCGAGGAGGATCCTTCTTGAATCCTTCCGTTGCTAACGAGATCTCTTCTACTTGCTGATGAAGTTCCTCGTTGCAGAATCTTCCCTATCCTTGTCCGAAGGAAGGGAAGGGGCTTGGAAGTCGAAGGAGACTCCAAGCTGAAATTGGGAGGACTCCTGATTTCTAGCTCTTTACTGTATATCTCTGAATACCTTCTGGGAAGCATTTCGAACCCTCATCGCATCCCAAAGACTTTGTAGGCAAAAACATTTAAACCATCTCTTCTTATGTAGGTGAAAACGTAAGTACCTGCCTGGGCAACGAAACTTCTATCTGAAATCGTTGAGTCAGGAATAGAGGGTTTTAGTTCTCTTGCCAGACATACTATGCTGGCAAGAAAAACCCATTGCCAGACTTCTCCATTAAATCTGATGCGAGATTCCAATGCACAAAAAATTCACCTGTCTTCTTGGTAGTTAAGGGCCAAGAGAAAACAAAGAATTCCCTCATAAAATTTCTCAAAGAAGTTTGATGAGGAGCAGTTCCATCTTGTCGGAACACGGAATCTGAAGCCACAAAAGATCCCATTCGAAGTACAGTAGAGCCTCAGTTCTCGACGATAATTCGTTCAGAAGGAGCGTCGAAATTCGATTATTTCGAGAACTGAATCAAGTTTTCCCATAAGAAATAACTGAAAATGGATTAATCCGTTCTGACCATCAGATAATACCTAACCTTGCCTTTTTATACAATACATTACATGTAAATTACAACTAAATAAGTTAAAAGTTAAATAAATATCATGTTAAACGTATACGTATTTATAATTTTAAATGTGTAATATAGCCTACAGTATAAAATAAAACTACCCTGTGTCCAACTGATTGTTGACCAAGCTCCATAGGCTACCTAGGTAAATAGTAAGTAGAACGTAGTGTAGTGGGTAGGCATAAAAACGTGTTGCTAACATAATAAAAGCATTGAAAAGCAAGTCTAATTATTACAGTAAAATTAAATTAATAAACTATTGAAATTAAACCCAATCTATATTTATCAAAAACTTGCAAAAATTTGCCTACAGTAAGTCGGCATTTAAGGATGTAAACAAACCATAGCGCAGCCCTGGTGGTTTATATCGGGAACTATGGTAGTAAAAAAGAAACCATATCTCGCTATAAGCCTAGAAACATTTACATTCGATATTAATTTATGGTAAATCTTTTGCGGAGTCGACTGCAATACTGTATACAAAATCGATTGAAAATTATCTTTCAGTAAATGTAATGTTATGATACTAACGATTTTGTTTCATAAATGTCCTTATAAAAAAAGGTGCGTCTTTTACGGCAAATTGTCCAATATCAGGGCTGGTTTCAAGCTTATTGGACTTTGACAATTATTATGGTACTGCATGGTACATATATACGTACACATAGTAAAAGAATCTTCTTAATGTCTTTAATTACTATATTACGTACCAGCATCTCTTGAGTTTAATATCAAAGCTAACCTCCGTTTTTTTTTTTTTTTTTTTTTTTTTTTTTTTTACGAGGACGCTTTTACGAAGCATACAGATTGCGTTCGTTACCGCGCACGCGTTGCATATGTAAACTGTGTCACTACCAGACCTTATACGTAAACATTGACGTCTTTTTACAGTAGACATAAAAGAATCATCTTAATTTCTATAATTATTCTATACCATAGCGGCTTCTCTGATTAAGCTAAGGCTAGGCCTCCTCTTTACCAGCAAGCTTAACAAAGATTAAGATTGCGTTCGCTATCCGAACGGCACACGTTACGTATGTGACAGTGGTTTCACTACCAAATCTCACACGTAAACAATGACGTATTTTTACAGTAGACATAAAAGAATCTACTTAATTTCTATAATTAATGTATACCGTAGCGGATTCTGAGTTAACCTAAGGCTAACCTCTTCTTTACCGGCCCGCTTAAAAGCTTAGATTGCGTTGCTACCGAACCGAACATGTTTACGTATGTAACTGGTTTCACTACCAAATCTTACACGTAAACATTAACGTATTACAGTACGACATAAAAGATTCTTCTTAATTTCTTGATTACTACGCACTTAATATGGCATAGTAGCTTCTCTGATATAAACTATGACTAACTTCTTCTTTACCGGAAAGCTTAACAAAGCTTAAAGATTGCATTCGCTACCGAACCGCACATGTAACCTACGTACGTAACATTGCCTTCACTCCAAACCTAACACTTAAATACGTATTGCATTTGCTACTGAAACGCGCGTCTCAAGTGTAAGCATGGTTTTAGAATATGTCTACGTTGATACCACCGGAAAAGCAAACGAAATGCGCGCAAGGTGGTACAAGGACACGACACGTTTGAATGTTTGTAAACATTAGTTGCGACTTTAAACAATGCTGAGTCACTGAGTGGCGTCACCAATGTTACCAACCGTTTTGCTAAATTATGCTAGTCGGTCCAAGCAAGAATTTTATGCCAAATATGGTGCAATTTTGTGCCAGAATTATGCTATTAATCTATCATTATCTCATTTCTCTAATACATTTGAGCTAAAACAACGATGTAATGGAAATTTAAAACATTTATATATTAGGTGAAATGATACAAAAAGTGACGAACAGACAATATTATAACTAATAATTTGATGATGTTAGGAAAACTCGTAATAAAACACCATTTTTCTTTAATAGATCACATACGCAATCACTAGTACACTATTTGATATGCAATCACTATTATACTATTTGACAAATGTGTGAAGATCACACATACAAATGTGAAGAAAAACAACAAGTTTTACTATTACTGCATCATTATCATGCCACTCAGAACCATTTTTCTTTAACAAGTCACATAAACAATTAATAAATACTTGAAATGTGTGAAAATTACTTCAAATATAACATTTTGTTATTTACTGATATTTCCTGAAAAATAAAAAAAAAAAAAAAAAAAGGTAAACAAACAAACCAGTCTCTACTCAAGAAGAAAAACATAACGTAACTTATTACTTGATCATTATCATGCCACTGAAAAAAAAAAAACACTTTTTCTTTAATGATCACATACACAATGAATAAATACTCGAAAATTGTGGTAAAATCACTTCAGACATAATTAAAATTTTGATTACTGAAAAAAATAAAACTTAAAAAAGGAAAAAAAAAGTAATTCTTTACTCATGAAGAAAAACATTATTAACACTTTACTGATTGTTTGTCATGCCACTGTGGGTATTTATTTTATATTCACAAAATTTAACATTCCTTAGTTGGGTTCAAACTTTAGCAATTAACTCATTTGTTAGTGCTGCTTGAGGCAATTTCACTTGAAGATACATTCACTATAGCTGTGTATGAAAATTGAGGAATTTTCTGCATTTTATTTAAAATTTTAGTGAAAATACATTCTAAAATTGTACTAGAACCTTAAGTGTAAAAAGAAAGAAATTATGCTAAGCTCAATTCTTGGTCAAATTATGCTAAAAAAACATGGAAATTATGCTACATTTGGTAGCACTGGATGGACGCCAACTAGCGTCAGCTGCGACACCAGGAAAAAGTTTTGTTTACAAAACATCATATGGTCAGGGGTCGGAAACTGGTTTTTCTTTTTTGGTTGAAAACAGATACAAAGTTTATTGGAAATTTAATGGCGAAATCCGATTATGTCGAGTACTAATACGGTGGGCGTGAACCGGGCTCTACTGTACATGATATCCTACTCTTGTCGTATTGAGGTATCGTATCAGATCCCGAAGACTCAATCCTCTGCTATCTCTAATTCTCCTTGTATAGACAGAGTATAGCCTTTTACTGTGCTCTTTGATAGCAGATATATATAAAGTTGATTCTTCCCTCTGAAAAGGAAGAAAAAACCTATATGTGGTTCACAGAGGTATCGGAAGAGGACAGTTTCCTCTTCCATCAAAGACGATCTGCAGCAATTCTATGTCCTGGCTATGACTATTGTCATTCACCTTTAAAAATCCTCTCATTCATGTCCACTTCTGGTCAGTCTGCACGAAGACTGACTCAGAGTGGAGAGGTTTGTTAAGGTCCATTTGTAATAGATGCTTATAGAATATTCAGACTGTCTTGGAAAAGACTTCCAAAACATGCTGTGAGAAGAACGTGACCTCTGTGAATCCACCTCTAAGGCCAAAATGAGGCATAAAGTATTATCCTCTCTTTCTTTGACGCCCTTTATCTTAAATTCTGTAAAGCATTTATATTTAGGGGAAAAAAAAAACTAAAGTTTATTCCCCTTTCTATAAAAATAAAGATGGTGTATATTGCTACTTCTCTTGGTTCAAGGAAAAGGAAGCAGTCTACAGGAAGCCTGTTCGTCTTCTACCTTGCTAAGAGATCTATGAAGAAGACTTTCCGTAGGTTCTCACAACTCTTTGCAATAATGTTAGACATATGATAACAGTTATTATCGTTGATCGAGAAGGTTCTCACGGACATTTGCAAAATCTTGCATGAACGACCTCTTTTTCCAAATAGGTTCTCTTTGTTTAACGCGAAACAGGAGCGAAAAAAGAGATTCTCAATGCTCTTTGCGATAATGAGAGAGTCGTGGGAATTGGCCCTAAGTGAATTAAATGGGTAACGAAATCAGGAACACGAATCTTGCCGTTACCGAGCGTGCGTCTGAGAGGCTACTGGACTACTTATGTTAATAACTCGCTAAAACGAGGAAAATATCTTGGATGGTGCTCTTGGCTCATTGCGCCAGGCTGGCGCTTCTGGCGCAATTGCGCCAGGTTGGCGCTTCAGAACCGGCGCTTTCTTCAATAATACTCTTTATGTTATGTGCCAGCCAAAATCCTGTGCCTTATGGTACCCAACATCCTTACACATGGTTACTTCCGTTCTTAGTAGGAAAAAAACTCTTATATACAGTAGTATATTCTACTCAGGGAAACCATTTCTGCCACGAAGAGAATGTTTCCCATTCCACTCACCATCCTTCTCTTGAGCAATATGATTCTAAAAAGGTTGTGTGCGTTTCTCGAAAGACTTGACCATACCGTAGTCTTAAAGTGAATTCTCTACTACATCCATCTTCTCACTAAGCATGTATTCTAATAAGCCATGCTTTCATAAGCATGAGAGCATTATATAATATGAATGTTTCTGCTGTGTTAGAATCCTTTAATAATGTTCCTACGGTAAACAGCATTGAAAGGTTATAATATCTTTCTTATTGAAAGCTTCTTAGCAAAAGGCAGACAATATTTTATTAATGTTAGCTTAACTATCCCCTCCATTCGAGACTAAGTCCATGATTGTAGGGGAATATACGGTTAACCATTCGATCCCGTTGGAGAGAGAGATGCAACCGACTGCTAATGACCGAGACCTGGATGGTACTGTATTAGCCTTACGCTTACAATGACAGCCCGGCCGTCTCGCTCGCTGCCTGGCTGCATTCATCGTGAGTTGCAGTTACTTCATTTAATGAAGGAATATAATAAAATTATTCCCGAGCCTAAGGAAGCTCTCAATAATGCCAATTTTAAGCCAAACAACCTTTGTTAAATACCGAAGCTGAGTAGGTATTGTCGTAACAAACTTTTTAAGCGAAGTCCTTACCAGGAAAATCCTGTAAGGATATAGATAATTTCGTAGCGAACCACAAAGGCAACTATGGTATGCGTATATGACTTGTCATTCAGCAGTCGTATGCCAGCAAGTCTTCCTTCTACATTCTTTCCTCTCCGATGCTGAGAGAGAATGGAAATTTGCCCTCTCCGTTCCTTCTTTTGTCAATAAACACGAATTAGCATTAGTCGAAAGAGATCGCAATGAAAACTCTCGGATCGAAGAGAATCCCTCAAATTTTTTATTCTCTTGGAGATAAGGCCGTATTCTACGACTCTATTATCTGGAAGAGCCTCTAATCAATGAATGAGAAGCTCGTACGAACCTTTGTTCAATTGCAAAACGGATTGCCCACTCTTTCTGTAAATGGTTGGTTGCATTATTTTAGAAGGAGGAAGATTATAATATCGTCTATTAGTAATGAACTAATTTTTTTTTCAATAAAAAAGGTCGCTAAGGTCTTATAAACTGAGAGACCTGCTCCCTTATTGGCTTCCAATTCCGATCTATCTTCCATTTCCTGTCCATCAAGGTTGGGAGAAAAGAAGAATGAGCAACCGGAGGAGAGCGCCTCCTTCCGTAAGGTGAAGGAACTTTTAGCAGTACCGATTCTAACCTGACAAGGGCTAAGGCCGCTGTGGCGACATCTGAGTCCCGCCAGGAAAAAAAAACCGATCTTGCTCCTTGCCATTACTTGCATTAAGACTATCCTGAGAAGGGGCGGAGACGGCCGCCTGTGCAAACAACTCCCGCCTATCAGGAGAAATTCTCAAATGTCTTTCACCTTACGCAGAATCAGGATCTAACTCCAAATACGATGAAGATCCTGGTTTATAGCTTCAGGCGCTTTGCTCCTCGTTTCAGGCGCTTGAGGCTTTCAGGCGCTTTGCGCCTCATCTGAGGCGCTTCAGAAGCCTGCGCATCGTTTCAGGCGCTCCAGGTGCTTTGCACCTCATTTCAGGCGGCCTCAGGCGCTTTTAGCCTTGTTTCAGGCGCTTCAAGCGCTCCAGGCGCTTTTCGCCTCGTTTCAGGCGCTTCAGCACTCGAGGCCTGTTTTCAGGAGCTTCAGGCGATTTGCGACTCCTTTGAGGAGCCTCCGACGCTTTTTCGCCTCTCTTCAGGCTCTTCAGGCGCTTTGCGCCTCAATTCAGGCTCTTTAGGCGCTTTGAGCCTCATTTCAGGCTCTTTAGGCGCTTTGAGCCTCATTTCAGGCTCTCTTTTAGGGCGCTGCGCCTCATTTCAGCCTCTTCAGGCGCTTTGCGCCTCATTTCAGCCCTTCAGACGCTTTGCGCCTCGTTCCAGGCTCTTTCAGGCGCCTCGAGCCTTGTTTCAGGCGTTTCAGGCGCTTCATGTCCGAGGAGCTAGAAGCTTAAAAATTATATATGTATGTTTAATCATTAACCGAGATCCAAATAATTCTTCGATCAACAATATATTCTTTAATATCTAATTCGTTCTTCTCAGAATAGATATATTTTCATATAAATGTACCGATGAGGAATTTGTTGAAATAACTCTTTCAAACCCCATGGGATAGAGCCTCCGTCTATTTGTACGGGGGACGAAAACAGGATAGGGCAATGCCTCTACCGCAACTGTTATCGAAAGATATCTCTCTGAGGTTCCGATATCTACGACAAGATTATCTTGCATCTTCATTGAATCTACGCCGTTGAAACTTTCTTCTCCTTATCCGTCAACACGATAATAATAAGGGGAACACATTACATTATTGGACGCCTTTCCAATGGCGAACTTGGCAGTCTGGGACGTTCTACAGAAACCTGCCGAGGGGACGCTGATTGGTGGGGATTCTCTGAAACCCCCCTGCGGTTGTCGACACCTTCTCTCTGGGCTTGTGAGCTTGGAAGAGGTCTAGACCTGGGAGCGAGACAGAGCCGATCAGACGCACCTCCATTGCAATGGGGGAACACTATATTCACTTCTTACCTTTTAAAAAGCTTGCATTTGAGCTATCCATTTATCTTGAATTTGCATATATAAATTTGGGAGTTTCTGAGGAGTAGAAGGTGATGAGGATGCAACAACTACTAGTACTGCTAATACTCTAACTGCTCGTTAGCACAAACGCTATTAAAGCTTATAAAGTAGCCGTATCTAGTTATAATGCCTTTTCTGACTTCCTAAAGTAGGAAATTAGAGTTTAATATTTCCTTAATAAAGTTGTAACCTTTATTACATGTAATAATGAATAAATATTAATAATTCTCTTTATGGCAAACTATGAGTGTCTACCGATGATTTCAGTAGTTTCACTTAGTATTTTCTTCGAAATTTCGAAGCGAAATTCATTAAAAAGTTAATAAAAGCGTATGCCGAACCAAAGACCCAGTACTTCCCTGCAAAAGACAGCCCAGAAAGATCGATGGCAATGAAACCCGAAAATCAAATCAGGAGGAACCGTAAACGTATGTTTACAGTCCAAACGATAGAGAAAAATCTGTCCTTAGAAGGTAATAGTTCCTATTCCTGCCACCCAGCGGCAGGCCGGTAGATCACCTGACCTACCTACCTGTAGCGTGTGCCGCGAAATTCGAATTTCTATCGGGGACGACGGAGTCTATAGCTAAGTATATATCTGACAGGGAAGTTGAATGTATGAAACTCTTAACTATACTCAACTTCTGCCTCATATATTTGGCCACATTCACTATTTTAAATGTCCCAAGTCTTTCATCCAACATCTATGTAGTTGTAGTTAATAATACATGCTGCAACTAGACAATTATTCATCATTCAACACCTAGATAATCATTTTCATACTTTGTTCAGTTTGAAAAAATGCTACAATATTTGTGGGATTGAGAGAAGGAAACTCATATGTTTGATGAAATGGGTTTGTATTGGAACAGTACTAGTCAAAGGTACAATTACATCAATTGGGTGGTTACAGGAGAAGTCACCAGACAGCCCACAGGGATAATGTGATTGCATGTGATGTCACTACAACTATGGCAATCAATGTTGGTACAGAGAACAAAGGGGAAAATACAGACTATGAGCCTCCCAAGAGGCAGAGCAGGTAATGCTAGAGATGATGCCAAAGATGATGGGCTTGCCATCAAATTGTCCAATGATGACCTAACAGAACATAATACTATATTTGAAACACTAAGAAAAGCCACTTTTTCAAAAGGTTTAAGAAAGGCCCATCAAGAGATCTCCAATAACAGTGAAAGGTGAAGATGAAGCTGGACGGTGAGCAATCTAGAGATCCTGGATAGGGTGGCAAAAAGTGATACATCCCTCACAAGAGTGTCTGGGCAAAAGGAATATCCAAGGAGTATAGTCCTTGACAAAGGACAAAAAAGAGGAGTTGACATACAAGCCAGCACTCCTTATCTTTAACATTCTGAACACAAGAATGAAGCATCAGTGGCATGGAATCCTAACAAAGAAACTCCAGTGTCTGAGAAGGCATCTGCTGAGGTCTTACACACAAAACACTTGCAAGTCTTCCTATAGGCATAGAGAAACTACTAATCAACAAAAAAAAACAAAAAATTTCACACAAAAAACACATGCCAAGAACAGTTGTTGGCTATACTGAAGAGTACCTTAAATGCAGATCCTTAACTACAGAGCACATATACGAAAAAACGGTGAATAAAAACATATCACAAAATTATGCAAAAAAAACACTTTCCATACAATAATGACTTCTAAAATTCCCCCTAAATATGAGACAATAGTGGAGAATAAAAGCAGATCACAAAATGAACAATACATATTCATCAACTCAGCAATAATGAAAGAATAACAACCTTATGCTAATATGAATAACAAAAATTAAAATGCAGCACTGGCAAGGAAAGCTATGGATAGAAATTGAAAAGCAAAGGTAACTAACTAGTACTAAAAAAATATCAGGAAAAACAACCATTTTAATATCAGAGAAATTAGTTATTGAAAATTGATACTGAAAGAACCCCATGACCACAGAAACAACCCGTAATGAAATAAAGAACATGCAACACTGTGGTAAAGAAAGCAATCCCAAGCCACAGTGAGGATAGAATTATCTTAAACATTGACATAAAGCAAGTACTACTTAAGGTAACCTTACACAGGAAGCAACACTACTATCCCAAGGCAAAAACACTATAAAACATGTAAATATTCACAGATCACTGTAAAACAGTGAGAATGGTGAAAAGGTGACAATTAAGTGACTGACTGAATGGAAACTCAAAACAAAAACAAAACTGCTCAAAGTTGCTCATTCTGGAATAGTTCATAACATGTCAACATGTCAGCACAACAAAGCTGTGTGGAACATTAACATCTTGTGGAGTGGCAGTGCATGGTCTTGACATGTGCAAGGGGGTCTTCATCTTTCAGGATTTCACACATTGATCCAGCTAGGATAGCAGACACTATTTTTGATTAATGGCTTTGTAATAAATATATAGTATACTATAATAGCAGGCAATGTGGCTTGAGACGTTTATATACTAACTTAGAATTTGTCATTTCCCTTTCAAACACACAGTATTACTTACTTGGCATTCTGGCCATGAAGTTTTAATTCTGAAAAGACCATTGGTAAGAGCATGGATGAAGATTATGTAAATGCATGCTTCCTGTCCTTCCAAGAGCTACTCTCTCTCCTGTAATGTTTCGTTTAACAGGTCAACTAAAGAAAAGGAAATAAACAATTAAATTAGAACTTGCTGCAGTTTCAGTTTTCTACAATAGAATCACATATTTCACAACAAGCTATCTCATTTAAATATTTACATATTAAATATAAAAGTCTTGATTTCACAAGTGTCAAAAATCTTTCAAAACATCAACAGCTACAGTAAATTATTCCACTTTACATTAGAAATAGAGTAAAAAATAAAATTAAAAAATCAATATTCTGACAATAATGACATGAAAATATTAAAAAAAGTTTAATTATTAACCATTTATTAATATAATAATACAAAACAAGCCATTCATGCCTCATGTGTCTATTACAAAATTCAACATTACACCTATCAATCTTTTAAAAGCAGTAGAAGCCTGATTAAATGGAATTTTTGGGACTGAACCTATTGCAAATATTCAGGTAACCTTTCTCAGTACTACTGGTTATAAATTGCAATATAACTTCCATGCATAAGACAACCTTTAAATGCTAAAATTCACCCCTAAAAATTGGGGGTTGTCTGATACTACATTCTAAAAAAAAAGAAAACCTTGAATTCCCAGTGATGTTTATTGGTAGACACACGAAAGATTCACATTATAAAATATACACATATGGTTTTGTAATTTAGCAATCATCTTATACTACAGATATGAGAAGAATTTGTGAAAATTTCCCAAAATGTTTTACCTCATTTTATCTAAAGATTGTCTTATAGTACATGGAAATATATGGTACTTTATCAAGACCACAGAGTCCCAATTCTTTACTCTTGTAGGGCTCATCCTATGAATTTTTCTAAAATGAAAGGTGATTACTGGAATAAGGTAAAGTTAAAGTATTGGATAGCTAGGTGGAAAGAGACCAAAGGGGAATACGTAACTGAAAGGTAAATGGCAGAAAGAAATAAATCTATGGTCGTAGGGACATCCTACAACATTCCACAGAAGAACAGTGGGAAACCACTTCCATTTGATCCTACCTAGTTCCTAATATGTTTCATTGATAAAGTTTAACAGAATTAAAGTCGACCCCTTATTCACGGACTCGGTATTCACAGACTCACGTATTCACGGATTTCTCTATGGACCTTATATACCCATTATTCATGGAAAATTCAAGTATTCGCAATATTTTTCTATGATAAATATCCTTAAATTACTGAATTTTAATATCAATTTCATGATTAAATGCTTTTTGTGATGAAACTATTAAAAAACACCATGGTATAAGCAGGTTTTTCTTGAGTTTGAACTAACGAAATTGGCAGTTTTTAAGTGTTTTTGTAGGGGTTCTAAGTATTCGTGGATTCTCGCTATTTGCGGGGGGGGGGGGGGGGGGGGGGTGGGGGGGGGGGGGGGGGGGGGGGGGGGGGGGGGGGGGGGGGGGGGGGGGGGGGGGGGGGGGGGGGGGGGGGGGGGGGTCCTGGTACACATCCCCTGCAAATACTGGGGGGGTCCACTGTATATCAAAAATATTTTTGCCATCACTATAAACATTACAACCACAAAAATCACCCACTCCCTAAAAATAACAATTAAAAGTGTTTTGTATGTAATCAAACAAAATAACTAAACGTATAATGTCCAAACAATCTGAATTTTTTTTTTAACAATCAAAATACTAAGATTTAATATTTTCTGAAATCTACTAAAAAAATTTATTTCACCAATAAATAAATGCCAAATAAGGAATTTTTGTGTGTGTCAAACTTACTTGCTGGGAAAGTGTAACTATCTTCAAAACTTTCTAGCCATACGATGTAGACTTTATTGGTCACCGCAAGACATGGCACTAGTTTGACGACCAAATTTGTTTCGATTACGATTTCATTACCATGACGAAAGGACATCTGAAATGAAATGCTTCTGTTATATTCATAACTACATTAATGACAATTAACATTACCACACTCAATGGAGTTGAAAACAAGTTCTAATTATTTAGAAAGCTTCAAATGTTTAATATTTTAAATTTTACTGCTTTTCTGCTTACAAGAGGATTCTACTTAAAAAGAGATAAAGCCAATTACAACCTGAGAAGTATGGGAAGATAATGATGAACCTTGATCAACCTCTACGTCATATGAATGTAAGGAATCTGATCTTTCACTGCCAGAACCTCCTCCTGAACCGTCACATCTCTCTAGCACAAGACCTGTTAAATAATTGGGATAAAATTTGAGAAATTTATATAAATTAAGGCTTTGGTAATGCTTAAAAGTTACTACAACTATTCCACAAGAAAATGCAACATACTATTACCTATTAAAAAAAAAAACATCTATTCAGTACCTATTTAACACAGACATTTCCAAGGTCCCATCAGGTTTATCTAAAGATCCGTTCACATGTAAAAATTAAAAACAATGGAAAGAAAAATTAAAAGAACTTGGACAGATAGGTGGGAAGACCAAATGAAAATGAATTAATTCAAACACAATCTAACAAACAGTTTTCAACCGATATACTGTTTTAAAAACTAAGCAATATATATTCTTAACAATCCAATTTGGTTGAATGTTGAAACAATTTACTAGTAGCAGTTTGTATGAGAACAATCTATAATAGCTAGCAAACAAACCATGCACGTAATAGTTCTCATTCTTCAAAATATTAGTAATCTGAGAGAAAGAATAGGAATTTTTTGTATATAAAGAAGCCCCACTACAATTATATGGACTGCAAAGACCACAGCTCAAATGATCCTTATCTAGAATGAAAATTGTACAGTAACTGACAACAGTACAAGATAATTTAAGTATTTTTTTTAGTTTTTTTATTTATCTTCCCGCCACTGGCCAGTGGCATAAGGCTGATACAGTTTCTCTCCATCTGTCTCTATCCCGAGCCATTTCCCTCGCTTTCCTCTAAGTTTTGGATTTCATCCTCAGATCCCTGACAATTATGTCTATCCACCTCGTTCTTGGGTCTACCCAGCGGTCTTCTTCCTATTTGTACTGCTCTCAGTGCTCTCCTGGGGGTCTCTATTCTCTTCCATCCTCTCAACATGTCCAAAACCATTTCAGCCTTCCCCTCTTCAACCTGGTAACTGACTGGCCTTTGCCTCAATCTCACCCTGATGTCTTCAGTTTCTAACATAATCATCCCATTTAATGCCAAGTATTCTTCTCAGCCAGCTTCATCTCAAAAGCATCCAACCTTTTCTCCTCTGTTTCTGGTCAGTGCCCAGGTGGACGAGCCATACATCAGGACTGTAGTACTACTGCATTGAATATTCTCATCTTAGTTCTCAAGCTGATTTCATGCCTCGACCAAACGTTTTTTCTCAGAACCTCAAAAGCTCTTGCTGCTCCTAGTTTTCTTCTTTGTATATCTTCAATTTGCCTCCCGTCTGCTGTTACCACACTCCCAAGTAAACAAACTTCTCAACTTGCTTGAGTTCCTGTCCTCTGATTGTCATATCCTCCATGTGCAACCCAATCATCATCCTTACTCACAACCATGATCTCGCTCTTCTTTGTGCTGATGTTCAAGCCAAAATTCTGTGTCTCTGTCTCCATCCTCATTACCATACCTACCAGCGCCAGCCACGTATCAGCAACCAACGCAACATCATCAGCAAAGTCCAAATCCATAAAAAACTTCTCCACCAATACTAGCCCCTCTGTTTTCATTCTCCATCATCTTCTCATTATATGGTCAATATATACATTAAACAAGGTGGGTGACATAACACATCCCTGTCTTAGCCACTTCCAACTGGGAACCATTCACTTTGCTGTCCATCCAGCTGTACACAGCTGCACACTCCTTGGTACCAGTTCTTTAGTATCCTTATCACTTTCAGTGTATACCATAGTGTTCTGCCACTCTCCACATTCCATCTCTCCATACTGAATCATACGCTTTCTCCAAGTCTATAAAAGCACAGAATATTGGCTTTGCATACTCCATCTCTTCTCAATTATCTGTCTTAAGGTGAAAAATTTGATCCACTGTTGACCTTCCACTTCTAAAAACCACACTGCTGTTCTCTAAGTTTCTCTTCTACTATAGGTCTTATTCTGTTAAGTATTACTCTCATGAATATCTTCCCTGGGACTGACAGTAAACTTATGCCCCGATAGTTACCACACTCCCTTTTGCTTCCCTTATTTTTATATATTGGTATCTCAATTGCCTTTTTCCAATCACTTGGTACCACCTCTGTTTTCTCCAAACTATGCTAAAAACAACTCTTAATGCCTCTATCATCCTTCGTCCTCCTGCTTTTAGCATCTCTGCAGTTATCCCGCACACGCCAGCAGTTTTTCCATTTTTTACAGATTTTAAGGCCTCTTTCACCTCTTCTGCACTAATGTCTTCTTCTTGTACCTCCAGGGCCTCGTTTAAATCTGCAATGCACTCATCCCTACCGGTAGTATCAACATTTAGGAGTCTTTCAAAATACCTTGCCAACTATAAAATACATATACCCTTGAACACTACTTCCATGTAATAATCTTTGATGTATCAAACATTAAAGGAGTCCTATCATGAAGTGGCTCTCAACATGTGTCCCTGCAATAAAGCTCAAAAGGTGAAACTTGTACAGCAATCTCCATAGTATAGTGATAATAACAGACACAAAAAGAAAAGAAGTTACAAATTGTTTAAACCATTCATAAAGGTCTAATGAAAAAGGTGTAAAAGTAATAAGAAGAGATCTGAAAGGTGGCAGCAAATGTCAATACAGTATGTCCCACTTTCCATCACAGATACATAGGATCTTTTTTCTTACTGATGGTGATCTCAATGACTCACAACTGTGCAATAACCTTTGAATTTCCTTTTGTCAGATTGTATCACTAACCCTGTGCTGTACATAGAATCAGGCATAAATCCAGAGGTTAACTTCTAAAAAACAAGATTTTACTGCAACTACGAGAGAATCATGATCGAGAGTATTATGATCCAAAGGAGGCAAACTTCACATTTTCTCATGAGTCATCTCCAACAGCCACATACTATAAAAATACACAAGATGTGTCTAAGGGTATAAACTTTATGGCAACATACATGGTCGTTAACTGAGCAACACATTAGGTTCTTTAATACAAAAACAGTACTACATACTTCATATATGGATTACCTCTACAAAATGCATTGACAATTGCATTAACAAACAATAAAAACATATGGCAGCAAAAAGGGTTCAGTATAATATATATAAAAAATAAAGGTCAATTTCCACTTTCAAGTGAAATGAAACTAAAGTGATAAAGGAAAAGTAAAAAACCAAATTAAAAAAGTTGCAACAGAAGAGGTCCAGTGTATGAGGAAAGTTATCACACAACATGATAGTGGCCAAATGTAAGCTATACTTTTAAATAGCACCATGTAGTTACCCTATAGGTGACTAATTTCATAGAATAAAATGCAAGTTTGAACCTTTAATTTGGAATCAAGGCATATCTTTCTGGATCTAATGGAATGTTAACAAGAAGAAGAAAACTTAGCAGTATTAGTCTCTTGTGATATCTATTCTTTATCAACTGTATAAAAGGAAATCTGTAAGGAATTGACCATAATACAGCGTTAGAGTTTGCATAAACCTAAAAATGTCCTCTCTATTCTTTTATTAAATGTGCAGAAATATTTAAATGTTTACTACATATATACTGTACAAGTACAATCATGTCAGTTTTAATGAACATAACAAAATAAAAGATATCAAAATAATACATACCCATATTAACAGAATTTGAGGCTGGAGGTTGACTGTTTGGCTGTGAAGGGGCTGGTGATGGCACAACAAAAGCCATCTCGCTAAGAGCATCTGACCAATATAGGACATGTGTGCGACCACTGAATACACTCCCCCCATGATTTGCATCAAATGGAGCTAGGGAAACAGGAAATTTTCATGACAGTTATTGCTCTATGAATTAATGGGTCACTGTTCTACCTATGAATTGAAAGTAGTCTTGCACCTCAACCTTACTTCTAACACATGAATCTACTTCTCTTTGCAAAGTGAGCTGATATATGCTGCAGTCTATTTGGAAAAATTAAATTTTTACAATAAAACAAAGTTTTATAAAACTTACTAAGTAACTACTTAGCTATTAGTTTCCACTTGTATGGCAGCTTAAATTCAAGATTCATGAGTCACACTTCAAACGTGTGTAGGTGACTAGTTCCGCCCACTAGCGGAAATATTAGGAACACCTTAGCAGATAACCTCATTCTGTTCATGTCTTATGTCCATCAGCAGGGACAAGGATGGGCTCCAATTCAGTAATTACTTGCTAAATATAAAACTTTATTTTATCATAAAAATTTCCTTTTAATATAAGTAACTTAGCTGATTCCCCACACTGATAGGAGGTGGGATAAATGGACATATCCTACTCCAAAACATTAAAATAAATAATAAATTTCCAATAGAAAAACTGCCAGCATTAAAAACAGTTACATATCAGTTAAGAGAGCTATTGGGTTGGATACTGCCTCTGGTTGGTGCTCATCTTAACACGTATGGCGTGGCAGTATAGCTATGGGTCGCCTCCCCCTTAGTGGGAACTTTGCAGCGAAGGAAGTACTCCAATGGCTAGAAAAGCATGACAGATGCCTGCCCTTGCCCTGGGCGCAGCACTAAAATAAAAACCACAAGCCAACATTGTCACTTACACTGAGATAAAACCACAACCCATCCACTGAGAGTGGTGGGTGCTTCAGGTACATTGTACCCCCTGGCTCTGCAAAAACTTGACACCTTATTACAAGGTGAAGAGACAGAATGAAAAAATCCTAAGCCATCTTGCTTGGTGAGACGTACCCGCGTGAAGTCAGATTAATCAACAGATATCACAAGTTTAACATACGACTAGAATTTGAGAAATATCTAGAAGTGTTCGTGAACTATCGGTGATAAGATTAGTGTGAAAATAGTAGGATAAAGCGCGTTCTAAGTAGTTTTAACAAGTGTAATACTGAAATCAGACAAGATGGCAGTAAGTTCCAACTGCGGGAAAAAGGTGGGCGTAATTTAGCTTGCTTGGCAGATTCGCAATACGATGAGGTAGCAGGAAGGGAACTGGCATTTATCATCTATGAAATCAGCAACAGTCCTAACCAAAAAGGATACAAAAGCATTCATAGATATATTAGAAGGATATAATCCTTCAAACTGGAAACAAATCTAATGAAAACATCTTGAAAATAATTGAAGAAGTTCCAAATAAAATCCAAGTGGTCAAGAGACTCATAAAGAAAATATACATAAACCAACATATTCCGACAAAGAAAATGAATAAGGTGAATCTTGTGAATATCCTAATTGATGCATAGGAAAAAGAATGCCAAAGCATGCAAACTGTGTAAGGTTTGGTATAGCAGAGTCAATCCACAAAACCTAATCAGAAAATGTGCTGCATGCAACATTCCGACCCATCCACAGTGTGCTGAGGTAATGCAAGATTTGAGAAAAGATACAAGAATGTTTTGTTCAACATGTCTATCATGGATAGACAATGTTATTAAATCAAGATTGAATGTACAAATAGTTGAGGATGAAGAAGAAGAGGAAGAGAAGAAGAAGAAGAAAAAGAAGAAGAGGAAAACGGAAGAGAAGTAAACAAAAATGAAATGACAGAAAAAAAATAGGAAAACAAAGAACAAGATAAAAGTATGATGCAGAGATACTCATTGATACTACATATGAGGCAATAAAGCAGCATACCTACGAAGAAATAAATTACGATATGACAACAGAAAAGCAAATCCCGAAGAGGCTCTACCCAGATCTACACAATGACGGGAAAGAGGAAAAAATAGACAAGAAAGACAAAATCTGCAACCTTTTGAAAAGAGGGAATTGCAGATTTGGAGAAAGATGTTACTACAAACATCCTAAGGTATGTCAAAACTATGAAATATATGGTAAATGTGCATACTTAGATGGCTATGGGATGATTGCAGAGATCTGGCATCCAAAAATATGTAAGAAAAACCTAAAAAGAAGGAAAAGGTATGTTAAGTTCGACAAAAAATGCAAATATATGCACCCTGTAGCCATGAATCATAATCAAATAAATAACCAACCAAGTAATAAAATCCAAAATAAGAAAGAAACAAATAAAGAGAGAAACCAAGAAATCAGGTAAAAGAGAAAAGCAAACCACCAATGAGATATGCAGAGGTGTCAGCAAAAAATTTCAAAGCATCAGCTCCGAAATTCTACTCAAGAGATAATAACTGTATTTATTATGCAAGAGGATATTGCAGAAACGGAGAAAATTGCAGATTCAGACACAAAATGAATAATTATGATGAAGGAAGATCAAATATTATGGAAAAGTTGGATTTTTTAATGTCAGAATTTCTGGAAATGAAAAAAAGAACAACATACCAGAACAGGAAAGAGACCATGGAAAATCCTTATTACTACCAATATTAAAGAAGAGAAAAACACGCAAACCATCATAGTGATGAATGCGCAGGGTTTAGTTACGAGTAACTCAAAAAGAAAAATAGAGTACTTAGAAGAACTAACCCAAAATGAAAAGAAAAATAGATATAATGAATATAAGTGAAACCTGGTATTCCCAAGAGACTGGGAATGATGATCAAATAAAAGGGTTCCAAACTTATAGATCAGATAGAAAAAATAGGAATCAAGGGGAACCGCAATATATGGGAAAGAACAAAAAACAAGGAAAAATATATGAGAATATAGTAACTCAGAATGTGAACTAATAGCGGTAGAATTTGAATCTGAAAAATTGATGAACATAGTAATATATAGACCTCCTAATACTAAAGAGTTTGACTTAATAATTGAAAAATTGGATGATATATGTAGAAATCACAAGGACTGGGACTATTCTCCTATCTGGTGACTTCAACTTTCCTTTCGTAGAATGGAAAGAACGAATAGGAGACTGTGGTTGTACTTATACATATAAAAAAAGAGAGTAATAGTAGTGTAGAAGATAAGAGGCAATTTGAAAAGCTATTAGATATGCTACTAGAATACAACATTCAACAAATAAATCACCTGCCAACAAGAAAGGAAAATACTTTAGACCTAGTATTTGTGAAACGAGATGAATTATGTTAACAAAGAAATAATAGTTTATAATGCGAGTATTTCAGATCATAATGTCATAGAATTAACAGTTCATTCCAAAGCAAGTGAAAATAGAGATAAGCAAGAAATGAAAAAAGTGGGAAGGATATGGAAAATACAACTTCTACAGTAAAAAATATAAAATGGTCAGATTAATGAAGAATTAAACAAAGATTGGGATAAACATTTTCGTAAATGATGACATAAGGGTAAATACGGAGATATTATATAAAATATTGGAGAAAATAGTGGATAAATATATACCGAAGAAGAAAAGTAAACATCATTCATGCATACCAAGAGACAGAAGGATCTTGTTCCAGAAAATCAGAAAGTGGAAAAAAGGTCTTGCAAAAGAAAAAAATGCATGGAAAGTTATAGAACTAAAAAGTAAGATAGAAATGCAGAACAAAAGATTATACAATCAAAAGAAAATGAAAACGGGACTTGGAAGAAAAACCCTATTAAATATCAAGCAAAACCCCCAAACTATTATACTCATATGCGAAGAAGATGAATAAAAGAAGAATAGAAATGGCCCTCTGAGAATTGAAGAAGGGAGATTAACGAATGAAAAAAAGGAAATTTGCAACATACTGGCAGAACGATATAAGAGAGAATTCACCCTAGAATAGATAATGAAGCGATATGATATAGAAGTAAGGGACGAAAATAGTGAATATTTAGCTGACATAGAAATTAATGAGCTGATATTGTGCAGGCAATTAATGAAATTAAAAATGGAGCTGCTGCAGGGCCGGATGGAGTCCTTGCTATTTTGTTAAAAATAGTAGTTCATTCTATCGCAAAGCCACTTGCAATATTATTAAGACAAAGTGTAGATACAGGCAAGATTTATGATGAGCACAAATTAGCATATATCACCCTACTTTCAAAAGTGGATCAAGACTAGAGGCAAGTAATTATAGGCCTGTGAGTCTAACATCACATATTATGAAAGTGTATGAAAGGGGTAATGAAGAAAAATATTATGAAACATTTAATAAAAATAATTTGTTTAATATAGGACAACACGGTTTCGTACCCGGAAAAAGTACACAAACCCAACTGTTAGTCCACCGTGAGAACATATTCAAAAATATGAAAAGCGGAAAAGAAACAGATGTGGTTTATCTAGACTTTGCAAAAGCTTTTGACAAAGTAGACCATAATATATTAGCAAAGAAAATTAGAAAACACAATATCGTAGATAAAGTAGGAAGATGGTTAAAAGAATTTTTACACAACAGAAAACAGATAGTTGTTGCAAACGATGAGAAATCGGATGAAACCAAGGTAATATCCGGTGTGCCACAAGTACGGTGCTAGCTGCAATACTGTTTGTTATTATGATTGAAGACATAGACAGTAATGTTAAGGATTCGGTAGTGAGTAGTTTCGCTGATGACACAAGAATAAGTAGAGAAATTACTTGTGATGAAGATAGGAACGCTCTACAAAGAGACCTTAACAAAGTATATGATTGGGCAGAGGTAAATAGGATGGTATTTAACTCTGATAAATTTGAATCAATAAATTATGGAGACAGAGAAGGAAAGCTATATGCATATAGGGGACCTAATAATGAGACAATCACAAATAAGGAAGCAGTTAAAGACCTTGGTGTGATGATGAATAGGAACAAATGTTATGCAATGATCAAATAGCCATTCTGTTGGCAAAATGTAAAGCAAAAATGGGAATGTTGTTACGGCACTTCAAAACAAGAAAAGCTGAACACATGATTATGCTTTATAAAACATATGTTCGTAGTCCACTTGAATATTGCAATATGATATGGTACCACACTATCAAAAGGATATTGCACAAATAGAGAGTGTACAAAGGTCCTTTACAGCTAGAATAGAAGAAGTTAAGGACCTAGACTACTGGAAAGACTACAATCCTTAAAATTATATAGTCTAGAAAGGTAAGAAGAGAACGCTACATGATATGTTCAGAGGCCATGGCAAACAGATAGAAGGAATAACAGAAAATATCATGGAAAAACTAAAAATATCAGAAAGAGCAAGCAGAGGTAGATTAATAGTGCCCAAAACTATACCAGGAAAATAAGGAAAGCACCAGAACATTAATCCACTACGCACCAGCATCGATAATGCAGCGTCTATTCAATGCGTTGCCAGCTCATCTGAGGAATATATCAGGAGTGAGCGTAGATGTGTTTAAGAATAAGCTCGACAAATATCTAAACTGCATCCCAGACCATCCAAGATTGGAAGATGCAAAATATACCGGAAGATGTACTAGCAACTCTCTGGTAGACATTAGAGGCGCCTCACACTGAGGGACCTGGGGCAACCCGAACGAAATGTAAGGTCTGTAAGGTAAGGACTAGAAAAGGTCTCAAGGCACTGGAAGATTTCAACACTGTTTTAACTTCCACTAAAATTAGTGAGAAACGAAGACTGATTACATTCCCAATAGGTCAAAGGCAGAATGGATGTACGGGGCATAAAATATATGCAAGCTAAAGAGGTAGAGGCTACTCTGATGTCTTTAACTCCACTTAAAAGTAGGCAAACTGCTCTCCTAATTCTGAGTGTCTCAAAAGTCCATGAGGGCAATACGTGTACGTTCTAATCAGTGGATGAAACAGTTCTGGCAATATCACCATATGTACAGGATGGTCCTCTGAAAACTCCAATTGGACAGAGACCTCCCTATTCTCCAACATAGCTGGAGAGCACTTTGGACACTCGGAGAACAATCTGGTGTCAGGCTGTAGCTGGAGCAAGAAGCACTGGCTGCCAGTCAAGCTAAGGACTCTGGGCTGGCAGGCACTCATGGGAGCTAGCAGGGGCTCAGAGCAAGAGTTGTTGCCAGACTGTAATCAGTGCCAAACAAGCAGGCTGCCAGGCGAGCTGGGCACTAGACAAGCTAGAAGCTCCTGGCTCTGGAAGCTCTATAGCTGGCATCAGACAGTAGCTGACACCAGACTACCTGTTGCCTGGCAAACTGGGCATCAGGTGAACTAGATCAGAATCACTTGACAGGAAAACGAGACACGGGAGACAAATATACTTCCACTAGGACTATGTGGAATGGAAATAAAAGACAAATGAGCCTGAGAGCTAAGGAGGAAGAGGCTTCTCTGATGTCCTTGGCTTTCATTTAAAAGAAGGCAAAATGTTCTCCTTGAGCATTCAAAAACAAGCCCTATCAGGATGTGACCTTAGTCTGATCCTGTTCAGGTAAAACCCGAAAGCTATAGCTGGAAAGAGGGTTCTCTCATTTTCAGAGCCAATGATGTCCATTAATTTCCTAGGGGAGAAAGAACGGATCTAGAGCTGGAATGTGCTCATTATTAGCTAAAAATCCCAGGGTAAACAAGGAAAAAATATGTCTTTCTGAGAAAAGATCTCCTCTAAACAATGGCTTGGATCTCGCTAGTGTGTCCTAGTCGAAGCCAGAGGCCACTCAGGAGGGGTGTCATCCATGTAAGGTTGTAGAGAAGAGGAATGCAGGGGTCAAAAATAAGGGATTTGACAGTCATTCAGAACACATCCAGGTTCCAGGAGACTGGATTCCTTCCTCACTTGGACGTGTCTAAGACAATATAAGGTCATCAAAAGCTAGGCCACTGTGCTTAAACACTTAGTTATAAGCATAGTTCGATACCCCTTTCTGATGGAGTATGAAAGATTGTAGATGATCTCAGGTACAGAAGGGGTGTTCCAAAAATGGGCCATATAAGTCTCAGAAGAAAAGGAGTGCAGACTGCAATCCCAGCTTCAAAAATGGCCCACTTTGTCTGGCAGACAGTGCTAGAGGAATAGCATCTGCAACCAAAATAGTTTATGAAATAAGTCTTGCAAAAAAAAAACCTCGTACTGACAAGCTTCCTGAAGCTTTGAAGGTTCCTTGAGGTGGCAAATAGGATCATAGTCGGTCTGCCCTATGGCCTCCACAGTTTCCCGTCAGACCAGGGGATTGCAAGATCTACCCAGTGGGAAGAAACTGCCCTCAGTTTGTCACAAGAACATTTAGATGAATTGAATTAAAATCAAAACAGGTTTGTTTGCAATAGAGGCTCTCTACTTGGAGAGAATATGAAAGAGGAAGCGAGACTTTCTTCTCTATGTCTATTCCCTAGGACTGAGGTCTTAGCGAATATACATACACAGTCCAGGGTAAACTATGGTCAAGAAGCACTCCAACACATGTGAAAAGGTTCCATCATCCGGGGATCACAAGCCGGAAATGGTAAACACAGATACTTATACCCAAGACAACCTATATCTGGATGACATAGGGAAGGGAAGGGAAGAGAAGAGAGTAAGAGAGGGAATATGAAGAATCCCTTACATCCTCTCTTAATGGTAAAACCTGCCCCACAACTATACTGGACCCAACTAAAAAGGTATTAGACTATCTGTGAACACTATCTCTTCAACAAAAATAAAAAAAATGTTTAACTAGCATTTACAAATTCCTAATTTTAAACTAAACTGACTACTAAATTGCATTTAAAAGACAAGTTATCTTGTTTTGTCCTCTGTAACATTACTATAGGTCCTAATGTTACGCTGCTTGAGCAAGTAGGAGATTGTGTTCTTTGTTACGTATTTGCTTATGGGTCTGACATGGTGATAGAAAGAGAGAACTAAAGGAAACCATACTTCAAGTAAAACTGAATGCCTCTAGTTTGGTAAAGATCTCTTGTTAGAAGTATAGGAAAACTGATAAAATGGCAAATGTGAGTTTTACTATACTTTTTACAAGAAGAAAGTTGTTTCTCTGCCACAAAATCAGAAGCAAAGGATAAACCATTACTTCACAGAATGATTCCACACTGATGACTCATCTTCTTTGTTTTGTCCTTTAGAAAATATGGAAGTAACCTGGCAAAATTACTGAGCCAATCTGAACATTAAAACAGCAGACCTGCATCCTTAACTGCAAAAGTCATTTAAAAGTCTGCTAACTGAGGGATAGAGCACAACACTGAAAACAGGTTTCTTGAAACTAACTCCAGAAGATCTGTTTGCCAAGAGGCTCAACCCCATAATGCCATTTCACTGCTCTGAGCTAACAGACCACATAGTGTTGAAAACATATGAATTACACTATCCTTGCAACAGCGGGCTAGTTTAATTTAAGCATACCTTGTGGCAGCATGTACCCATCTTGTAAAGTGATAAGGTGTTGAAGAGGATAAGGGACATTTGGTTTGAACCTCTGGAACTTAAAATCAATTAAATTAACCCCAACCTTCATTACTGTCTGCATACTTGGATGATTGCATAATACTACTATAAGTTTCTTGTGCTATCATATTACACACTAAACTATATACATCTGATCAGTTGACTGTCACAGTGACATTTTGCACCCATATATAAATATCTATGACATATCCTTTTACCATGAGGGAAAATGTTTCTATGCCTATGAAAGATGGCTTTAGATCCTGAAAACAGGAGTTTCCACTTATCTGCTTCAACAACTTTTGTTCTATGCACCAATCTAGATCTTTGCAGGCCTCTTAACAAAATAAAAAAAATTACATACTAAAGACATAATGGCGACTGAAGACTGAACTCGGCAAAAGTAAATCCCCCAAAATTTATAAGTACTCAATAACTATAATGAAAATTATTCGCAAAAAGGTTTATCAAACACCACACATTACAACTTGAATGGCTGTTACCAGCTTGGCAGACCAAAAGAGGTAAAGCAAGTGACAGATGGGTACTGAGAGTGTAATTGGCACAAGAGCGGTGGATCTATTTTACTCTTCTCCCTACTGGAGAAATGTAGTCTGGACAGTTGCAGGCTTAACTGTTGTGCTACATATGAATGATAGGTTTGTTATAGAAAAAATTGTATTATATGATCATCACTCATGCTACAGCAAATCTAAGAATATGGTACTCCTAATTTAACACTTAAGAGAATTATGTGTATCATAAAAAGAAATGTGTAACTACAACAGAAAACAAATAGACTAGAAGTAATGAATACAATAATAAAAAATTAGAAAATCTCAACCAAATGAACTATGATCTTGTACATAGTGACCCTTAGGGATTGGTAACCCAACAAAATTGGTAAGCAATGTGTTCACAATAAAGTTAACAAAAAAGTATTTTAAGAGATATATACTCAAATGCATTCTTTACTAACTATCTTGAGGAGGTGTGGTAACAGTAAAGGCAGTTGAAAACGTTGACCAGTCCAGCAGGATGTTGATGAACATTAACTGACCAACCCAGTCCTCCTAAGAATTCTAAGAAGTGTGGATGTACAGAAGAGACAGATATCTGCAATTAAATTAATATTTTAATTTCAAGAGAATACTCCTATATTCCTATGCACACAACAATAATGCAAACAAATATGTACTTACATACAACATATGGTGAGTAATATCATAAGGTCATGAACATAATCCTCTGACTAGATCACTCTATCATTTATACACTTATAGGGCTCACCAAAAGGATTTGTTCTACATTGAGAGGTGAAAAACTAAAGTTTAAGAACTTAAAAAGCTAAAAGGTAGCTTGAAGAGACATAGGGAATGGGTACTCTACAGAAATGCCCCTTGGTGAAAAGAAACCTAATGGATGTCAAATCAATAGTACTAAAACATAAGTTAGGTTCATCAGTGAAAATTTCCAACATCATCATTTATGTGTTAAC
The DNA here is from genome assembly GCF_015104395.2 of Macrobrachium nipponense. Taxonomy (NCBI): domain Eukaryota; kingdom Metazoa; phylum Arthropoda; class Malacostraca; order Decapoda; family Palaemonidae; genus Macrobrachium; species Macrobrachium nipponense. Next base: position 66,453,550 of record NC_087209.1, read on the forward strand.
ATCAGGTTTTTTTTCTTTACAAAGTTGAATATCTAATGAGGTGACTTCCCTCTCATACATTCTGTGAATTCTGCTTAAATATTCATCTGAACCAAATTCTATTAAAAATGATATTGTTATGATACAATAAAGTTTGTTCATACTTACCTGGCAGATATATATATAGCTGTATTTTCTGAAGTCCGACAGAATTTTAAAAACTTCCGACACACGCAGTGGTCGGCCAGGTGTTAGTACCCATTCCCGCCGCTGGAGGCGGGTATCAGGAACCATTCCCATTTTTCTATTTCATAAATTTTTGATTTCCCACTGTTCCCCATGAGGGGAGGTGGTTGGGTGGGTAACTTGATTTATATATATCTGCCAGTTAAGTATGAACAAACTTTATTGTATCATAACAATATCATTTTGTTCATGAAACTTACCTGTCAGATATATATATAGCTGAATCCCACCTTTGGAGGTGGGAAGGGACAGAATAGAAGGATTTTAGGAAACAAATGCATGCAGATGATTTACATCTTGGTTCCACCTGTTAGCATAGCTGGCTTCGTGGTTACTGCCACGATAAGTCCTGCTTGTGCTACTAGAGTTGCCAGCGAGGTAGAGACCTATATAGCTGGTGCACTCCAGATGATCTGTCAACAGGGGGCGAGGACCACGACGTGACTAGACCATATTGACATACCATGAGGGCTAAGAAGTAAAATAAATATATATATATATATATATCACCACCTGACCAACCTAGCCAAAGTTAAGGTGTTTTAACTAAGGCTTAAGAGTTAAGAAGTCGCCGTTGTCGGCGACTCATCAACTAAATTAAGAGCTCTTCCTAACCATTTTCTACAGGATAGGATGAGTGGTACTTCTTGCCCCCAAGATTGTGTCTGCAGACACGTATGGCCCTAGCGAGCAGCAGATCTCATATGCCATCTTCACATCTCGCAGGGAGTGTGAAGTGAACACAGAGTTGCTTCGCTAAAACATGGTACTCAGGATGTTACTGATGCCATGCTCTGTTTGAAATGCTTCCGAGGCCGCGCCCTCACCTCGTGAGCATTAGATAAAAAGATTTCAAATCTTTGTGCAAACACAATGAAGGAGCATTTTTGAAAGAACTCCTTAACACTAAAGCCAGGGTGTTCTTCGATATGGGCAAGTCTGGTCTTTTTCGGAACACTGCAGATTGCCCGAATGACTTCGACTTTCTTGAGTTTTATGTAGATAAAACTTGAGAGACCCGACAGGGCACAGGACTCTCTCTGGCTCCTGCCCACTAACTTGTGCCATCCTTGCTTCCAAGCTCCTGGCCCAAGGACAAAACGGGTTTCCATTCTTAGGCCACAACGGAAGGCTTAGAGAGCACACCGCCTTGTCTTCTCTAAAGCCAAAACTTGTGACGATGGCTTAAAATTTCACTAACCCTCTTTGTCGTATCTAGGGTGGTTAGAAGAAGGCCTTCCTGATCACATGCAAAAAGTTAACAGGTAGGAGAGGTTCGAATGCTTTAACATCAAGAACTTCAGACTACGTCTAAGTTCCATATTGAAAGCTTCGATCTGGACATGCACAGTCAGTCCGTCTGTACTAAAGTCATGGTGACCGACCAGTTGACCAGTCAGACGAATCAAGGACAGCAAGGCTGTACCCTGAAGACCATAAGGCACTATTCTTCGCTGAAGGATGAGTGTCTGGACTGCCTGGGCGATTCAATCTAAGCAAACCTTGGGGGTGTATCAACGCAACCCAACGTCGTCAGCGAATCAACTCCTGACTCGAGCTTCTGGTGCCATGGAGAAAGGAGCGAGGAGCAAAAAGGCGATTCAGTCCCGAAGGAAGAATGCCTGACAGTCCAACCTGGTCATGTTACACGATCATCGGGGGTGTATAAACGCAACTGACTTCGTCAACAAGAACTCAGGGCTACTATATGTCGCCTGATCTCGCCGAGTGCAGATATACTGACTCCGAGAAAACAGGTGAGACAAAAAGTAGATGGTGAGCGAGTTTCGAGATTCCACAGAACTCAAAGATCGTGAAGGGCTTTGTTGTTTGACAGACGCAAATCTCTGAGCCCAAAGGCCGTCAACAACATATTTGCATATTCTTTAATAGTTGTGACTGCCAGCTTATCCCCATTCTTCAGACGGAAAAGGAAGACGGTAATCTTATTCCTGTCAACCTCTCGATAGTCTGAACGTATCAGAACTCAGAGCGGAGAGGTTATAGGTACCTTTCGAGTTAGAGTAGACGACTCTCTCGAAAAGGTCCTTGGAAAGTGAACTAGGAAGTATGTGACCATCTGTGAATCCAAGGATTCTGGAAGGCCAAAACATGGAGCGATCAGCGTCATTGGTCGCTCCCTGTGACGTCATAAATCCTCTTATTACATTTCCTAAGCGATTGAAAAGGGGAAAAGAGACTAAACATCCATCCCCGTTCAATATCATAGGATGGCGTTTAATGGTACCGATCCCGGATCGAGAATAAGGGAGCAGAGAAGAAGCCGCCTCTTCGTCCTCAACATATCGAAGAGAAGAATGAAAGGGCGTCCCTAAAGTCTACACAACTCTCAACTTGTACTTCTAAAGAAAGATTCCACTCGGAAGTGAATAGTTGCTGCCGTCGATCGAGACGATTCGTACGGACTTTTGCAATCCTTTAACGAACCTGTAGAGGATCGTACATTTTACGCCTGTTGTTATAATAGGCTCTTTCTCGTAAACTCGAACAAGGACCGAGAGAAGATACTTCTTAAGATATGAGAGAGCTGTGGAATATCAGAGTTGATCTGGACCACTGGTTCCCAAAAACTCGTTTCGGGACTGGAGGGACTACCGAATCGCTTTTACTTCTTTCAGATTAAGATCCAGGACATCTGAAACCCTATCCAGATGTCGGCACCTTCTTTCTATCACCTCAGGTGATAGACGCACTGAGAGATGTTCAGAATCATTGCTAGATCTTGAATAATATTTGTTTCCCGGTAGGAAAAAAACTGTGGTCTGAATTGCAGTCTATTCGGGGAAACAAACTTCTTCAGGAAGGAAATGGTCCCCAGCAAGCTCATCCATTCCCTCCCCGAGTTTATGCTTACCTTCCCTAAATAAGGCTGCGCTTTGCCTAAGCAGGAGAGCAAATAAAAAAAGTGCAATGTTGCGGTAGTACTCGTAGTTCCATACCGTGCGGTAACGAGCCACCGAAAAGGATTAAGAGATAAACTCTGTTGAACATAGTAGGCAAAAACGAATGCAACGTTTATTCATTCACGTAAGAAATCCCCCCTCAATCTTAGGCTAAAGTCCGTGATTGTAGGACAGAGATAGAGTTAGTCAGTCAATCCCGCAGGAGAGACGTAACCGTCAGCACAGAGATACGGTTAGTCAGTCAATCCGCAGGAGAGAGAGACGTAACCTACCGCGCATGACAGCGCACGATCTGTTACTGAATACTGGCTCGGTTGGACTGGAGGACAGACAGCGTGACAGCAGCAGCAGCAAGCATCTTACGAACGTCGTCTCTTAACTTTATGTCTGGGTTGCCAGCTACCCTATTCTACGAAGAAATAGATCCGTTATTTTTTGAGCAGAAAGACTCTCAAGCTGGTATATTTACGCGAAACAGAAAACGCTAACTATATAGATGCGTTTGTGTCGTCAGAACACTACCATACAACGGTAAAAGATAAATCGGAAACTCCTGTTAGGCTGCAGGGAGTAACGATTAAATGTCCTTAAAAAAGACAATAGACCTCTCGGTTGCCATCCGAAGAGGTAACTACAGCAAGCGTATATGACTTGAACCAACCAGAAGTAAAATAACGCAAGGCAAAAAATGAAATTATATCACAATAAAGTTTGTTCCTACTTACCTGGCAGACATATATATAGCTGAATTCGGAAATACAGCTACATACATATCTGACAGGCAAGTTTCATGAACAAACCTTAAGAGAATCGAAGCAGTCGAAGCAGTCAGCTCAAGCTTCTTATGTATTGGACATAAGCGTTCATTGACGTAGTCTACAAGTCTATTTCTTGTACGAGTCTGCGAATGACGAATGAGAGCTCTTCCGAATCTTGTCAATAAGAGCTTATTCGCTTACGCAATATCAAGTTAATGAGATGTTTGTCAATGAGAACTAACCCATTTACGGGACAAAGAGATATTTTGTCAATGGGGGAAAGTCACTGAATTGACAAAACGTAATCCAGGGAGTCAAGCATTTAATTTTTCCGATTCCCGTCTCAAACGAGGAAGGGGCAAGAATCCTGTTAAGAGACTGGGCTTACGGCAAGTAGGACGACGATGTTCAATTCGGCAGCGTAGTCCCGACTAGAAACTAACAAAATCTATCATCTGAAAAACCCTTTCAGATGGGCTAAAAAGCTTGGAAAATTATCCTGGGAAGAGGAAGAAACTCTCCAACCAGCTTCCTCTCCCGTATCACAACTAATGCCTGCTAAAGCTTAAAATTATTGGCAGTATGGCAAAGGAAGTCCTGTCTTGCGCTTTCCTGAAGAGCGTCCTTTTGATGATGCCTTTGCAAGAATCCTACTGAACGTTGCCGAGAGTCCTGACGTGGCCCCGGGAAAAAAAAAAAAAAAACCCCCAAATCGAGCTCCTTACATAACCCGTAACTGCCTTATCGCAAAGTCTTGACTGCGGTAGTGGCAACTTAAATTTATTGGCAGAATGGCAAAGGTTGCGGTAGAGCAAACGAGATCTTCCTTAACTCCATCCACCTATGCGAAAAGCAATATTAATTGACAGAGACCTCTTGAATTCACGAAACCCGATGTCTTGCTGGGTTTCGAAGAAGAAGTTGTCTGTTCACTTTAAGCTTCCTCCGAAGCACTGCCTACTTCACATTCTTTGCAGGTGAGGTAGGAAGGTATCACGAAGGTAGGGGTAAAAATTCTTTAGGCACCCAAATCTGAAACAAGAGCTTGAAGAGTTCAACAGAAACGTTCAGCCAGGCGACACCCACTGGCGTGCGCTGGTGCACGCTCGGCGTCCACTGGCGCGCGCTCGGCGTCCACTGGAGCGCGCTCGGCGTCCACTGGAGCGCGCTCGGCGTCCACTGGAGCGCGCTCGGCGTCCACTGGCGCGCGCGGAGCGCGCTTGGCGTGCACCCGCGCGCGCCTGGAGTCCATCCGAGCGTCCCAGGCGTCCGCTCTCAAAAGCTTCCTGCTACTATGACTTCTTTTACGTATTTCTCGGTGGAAAGACGGACACGAGTTCAGGCGACGTTCGCCTTCTTACTTCTCACTGAAACGCATAACACGAGAGAGAGAGAGGACGTGAAGCATCCTCTTCTATAAAGCTTCTATTTGGAGGGCGCGAGTCCTTCCGAAAGCTCCAACCCCTGCACGGAGAGGACGCTTCGGAGGACGAGAAGCAAATCTTTCAGGATTCGTGCACGCGCACAGCACTTTGGCAGTCTGGGATTTTCATCAGAAAACTGCCGAAGGCACGCCAGATCGGTGGGGGTGCCTTGTAACCCTCCTTAGGCTTTCGACATGCTCCCTCCCGGGTCCTGGGAGTCAAGCAGAGGTCCCGGCCTAGAGGCGAAACGAGGCCGATCTGACGCACCCTCCACTACACAAGGGGTATCACTGCACTTCTGCACTTCACTTTTACTCTCTAAAGCAAGCACTTTCGATTCTAAGTTACGAATCGAAAGAGTATAAGAGAAAGGGCAATTCCTCTAAGCAGACGACTGCTTTAGGGCCCGAACGGCAATAGACTGGCAGGGTTCGGAGTAACCAATTACAGAAGTAGCACTTCACAGCAATGAAGAAGAGCGAGCACCTCTCGTAGACATATTCATAGCCCGTAGGCCATACTACAGGGTTAGGCAAAATAAAGTCTACAGGAAGGTTACAGGTTCACTACCCTGACTTTTGTTACTGATTAATTGCGTACATACGAATCATACGTCTTCCTTACGGAATTAGACATGTTTACTGATTAATTGCGTACATACGAATCATACGTCTTCCTTACGGAATAGACAGTCTCACACTCCTTACATGACAAATCTCAACAAAGAAGGAAGACCCATACCCCTCGTACATACCAAGTGCGGATCTACCGAAGCTTTCGGTAGCCACACCCTATCTTTGCAGACAACCCCGTCTGAAACTAGCCTAACTAGATTCAGATATTTTAAGCAAAAATGAATCAAATTCAAATCAATTTAAGATAGCGTATGCCTAGCCACAAATCCAAGTAAATAAATCAAAAGACAATTAGGATACTTAGCGGCAATGAAGTTTCCAAAATCCTAAGACGGAGGTACTGAAAACAGGTGTTTTCAGCACCGGCGACAGAAAAATTATGAATAGAAAATGGGAATGGTTCCTGATACCCGCCTCCCAGCGGCGGGAATGGGTACTAACCACCTGGCCGACCACTGCGTGTGTCGGAAGTTTTTAAAATTCTGTCGGACTTCAGAAAATACAGCTATATATATATCTGACAGGTAAGTTTCATGAACAAACTATATTTTCAAATGCAAAGCATTACATAATCAAGTGCTGACTTTTTCACTATTGCCAGTTATTTTTCAAGAATAATTCAGAAGTTTTCAGTTTGAATGACAACATAAATTCAACAGTTTCTAATCTTAAGTTCATTAAAATAGCTCTACTTTCAGTATATTCGAGACATTCATAAAATTATAAAAAAATTTGTACTTATTCACTTTGAAAATTCCAGTTTTTAAGATCTCTTATGTCACCACCTACTTATCACTTTTCACATCCTTTATACCCTCAAAGGTATTTAGCATTCTTTACTTAAGGATATGATAAAAATTTGTTTATCTTACGATAATCAGGTAATAAGCCCTCTGTATAATTCTTTTATAGTATACTGACATAAAGATCTGCTTATTATTATCAAGTTTAAAAATCTAAATTCAAACAAATGCTAATTTTGCTCTTGTTGTATTTTATAAACAATATGTAGTCATCATCTATTATGTAAAATTAGGTTTAAAATTATCTCCCTTCTGCCTCTCTAATATGCAAAATGACAATTTGTCGAAAATTGCATTTTTCCTAACTATACAAACCTGAGGTCCTTTAACAATAGGAAGGTAACTAGCGGCAGCTGGGACGGTCGTAAGCTTCGAACAAGGGGAGAACGGTAGTTAACTGCTTGTCCGATCGTGCGCGCGCCCGAGAGGTGAAGAATCACTTTTGCTTTAGGCCCAATGCAAAAAGTTGCAGAGTGCGGGGTGGCATGAGGTGGGACTATATGTAAGGACCTCGGATGGGTTTGTATAGTTAGGAAAAATGCAATTTTCGACAAATTGTCATTTGTTTCCGATATACATAATACAAACCCTCGGTCCTTTAACAATAATAGGAAGACTCACTTCTTGGTGGGAGGAATCTGAGTCTTTTTGGTGAACAGACTGGTGTTCGTCCAACCCTGGAGTGCCTCCCTGGTCGTAAGAGCAAGGGAGGGATCCAAAACCTCTGTCCGATTGATCGGGGTGTGCACCGCAGGGATCAATGGTCAGACCTCTGGGCCAAGTACTAAGAGAGAGGCAAGCGTATCTCTTCGTACCAGCAAAGCCAAGAACTTGTTCCTGTTTGCAAGAGGACAATCATAAAATGATGGGTTTGTCTCAATTTGGCATCCACTTCCTCCCCCTTGTTGGAGGAGTGGTGGATATTTACTCCTATCCCTACTGAAAGGGATAGGATGGTGCTCTATTGAGTAGCTCACCTGCATCTCGTCCTTACCCAGCAGGGTGACGACCGTGTCCCTCTACCCAAAGGTAGAGGGAAGAAAAAGATGGGAAGAGGAGCCAGTCACACTCTCATTCCTCATCCATTCTTACGGTCACACCAGGACTCGATGCTGTTCAGCCTGCGAGGGTCTGGGTTAACTACACAACGTGTTGAGCAACCACCACGGTTCCCCAAGGAAAAAGATCCAAGGAACTGTGGGCAATATCCTGAAGGTAGAAGGAGGTGCATGCGGTCCGGTTGGACCAGGCGCCTGCCTTCATTACCTGCGCCACGGAGAAGTTCTTGCGGAACGCGAGAGAATGATGAAGAGGCGTCCACACTCATCCTGGGTGTCGAGTTTCTTCAGACAGCTCCGTCGCACCTTCACAGGACAAAGCAGCATAGCCTTCGTATCGGAGGCGGTGACGTCCATTAGGGAGGGTATTGTGAAGGACTCGAACCAATCGTCAGTTTACCGAAGGGTTTCTGAGTCTTCGCTACGAAGATCGGTACGAAATCGAGCGTCACAAATCCCCATCCCTTTGTGCTTGACTTCTCAAGAGAAGTCATGCAGTTACCTAAGACGAAAAGAAGGGAATAGTCGTATGACCTATCCCTCTTCTCGACTTTGGTTATGTACAGTACTCTACTGACAAGCTATTAAGACGAAGTAATGATTGCTCTGGAACAACCGAACTAAGTCCACAGCATAGTTCGTAACTGACTCGGGCGCTCTGACAGCTGCCGACTGACTGGTTCGGAATCAGTAGAAGCAAGTGTCCAAGCATCCGGAGGAAGTCACGTGACCTTCGCCCTTTAAAGAGTTATGCTGAGAGACGAAACAAATAAAATATTTGTTAGTCACCGATGCCGGACGGCGCGGCGATGATTCTCTTAATGCATAAGCTCAAAAGGCGAAAGTCAATTGCCTTCAAAAGACCGAGGTCCCTGATGGCAAGAAAATCTCATAGACGTTGAATCTCAGCTTGAGAAACAACACTATGTGACGTTGAAGACGAAGGTAGGCAATGAATGCAACCTACGTCTTCCAGCTGAATCGAGAGAAGGAATCTCAGATTCTAAACCTGTGCTTACAAATGACTGAAAACGCTAAACCGCCATTTCATTGCTGTCCGTTGTGCAATGAAAGCGGGGCGTTCTTCAGTAATGAAACACAGGGGAGTGCCGCTTGAAGAAGAACTGCTCATGGGCTGAACGTTTGGAAGTAGAGCTGGCAGGTGTGGGAGTAGGCGATGTCTTTCAATACATCTGCTAATCCGGGGTGAACAATGAACAATTGTACACCTCCGAATACAAGATATTTTGAGGACAAACTCAGATTCCGCAAAAATCATTCGCATTATCGGGATACGATGCAGCAAGAGACTATTACAGAATTCTGTTACCGTGCGGTAAACAGAAAGATGAGAGTCGAATAGATATCTCTGTTTAAAATTCTCGCAATACCGAAGACGATGAATACTAGCGTTTCTCAGCAGTAGATGGTCATTCATGTATGCGAGAATCCCCGTTAATCAGAGACTTAAGTCCGTGATTGTTGGGCAGAGATACGGTTTGTTATTCAATCAAAGCAGGTGAGAAAGACATAAACAACCGTCTATCTCAAAGCGGCAGCTGATACTGAAATGCCTCGGGCAATTCAATACGCAGTAGCTGTCGGCTGACAGGTGCAAATTCGTCCATCCTGAGTTTGCCAAAGGTAATCCTTTCCACGCAAGGAATGCGTTCGGCTAGAACCACCGAGCATAAAACAAAAAAGATATGCTCGAGCAATTATATTTAAGCGAAACGAATTTCGGTAAATATAAAAGCTTAAATGGTGTTGTTGTGACAACACCATAAGTATATAAAATTGAAACTGGAAACTCCTGGGAGGTTGCAGGCAACCCGGGTTGCAGTTCAATTAGAATACTTTTCGTCTAAGTCGCAATCCGTAGAATAACCAGGATATGCGCCTACCCCTCGGACCATTCAACTGCTTAGCAGAATCATGTCGCGAGGTTAATATACGTAGTTATATTTGTAGGATTCTGAACAACGATCTCCATCTAAATTCTTTCCTTCAAGAAAACAAAATAAGGATTGGAGATCGACCACCTTCGTTCTCTATTAAAGAGAGTGAAGGAGAAGTCTTCCTTGAAGGAAAGCTTCAATGGTGAACAGAATACTAAGACGATAGTTCCAGCCAAACTGGATATTCCCGTCCGTTCTTCTCTATTCCAGGTTGGTCGCCTACTGTGAGATAGTCTTCTTTCAGCAGCAGTTCTTTTCTTCCTAATGCTAGAAATTCCAGGAATTCGAGCATAGGCGAGTTCCCGATTATCGTGTAACATATCGGGGATTCTCGTCTCGCTCACTTTGGACCGTGGTCTCGCCTCAAGTGTTTGGAGATCGTAAGAAACTCTAACACTCTGAATGCGCTAGAAATTACCGTAGAATTCTAAGCAGTCTGCGAAACCCCCACCGAATTCGTCAACGATATCGGCTGGTGGTCCTCTCGATTCCCGTAGAAATCGAGAATGGGGCAGGATCCCTCCTCAACGACCGGGGCTTACGTCAGGTAGGACCCGAAGGTCCCCCCTGGTAGCGCAGTCCCCAACGTGGGATCCTACAGAGAAATCTCTGTAGGATCCTTCCCCTTTCCCTCGTAGCCGTAAGGAGAGAGGGAATGGGGGAGGAATTGGATACTCGCTCGCCTTCCCAGTGGAACTAGCAGTTGGAGAAGAGTAGGAGCAGCCATCGCCTTGCGGCGATGGACCTCTCAGAGTCTGGGAAAACGTATCGTCAGGAGAAAACGTTTTCCCCGAGGAGGGTTACGAACTCTCACTGTAGGTAAGGGTCTGCCGCCACTGTGAACGTCGTCTGGGTGGGGCTGATCGACACCTGACAGGAGAGAGCCGATACCGTCCTCCGACTCATTCCAGTCCTCGTCGAGGTCGAAACCTCTCAGGAGGACCGAAGGAGTATTTAAAATACGGTCCGAAGACACGTAAGAAACGCCGCTGTCGCAGTAGAGGAGGTGGAAGTAGCTTGATCGACCGGCCAGAACTGAGAGAGCCTTCTTGTCCGGAGACGAGAGACTCTGTTTCAAGACAGAATCGGCAAGCTCCGATCGCGGCATACCCACCGTCGGTTTGGGTTCCCTCTCGGGCCCCCAAAACGACTCGAGCAGAGACATGGGCTCTGCTGGTGGGTGAGCGGCGATCCTTCCCCCCGGTCGTTGTGCTGACGAATCAGTGCAATAACCTGGGTAAAGTTACTCTGAATCTCGGAAGTTACCAGCGTCTTGAGGAGTAGGACCGACCCAGTCCCTCCAACAAGAGCAGCTCCCAGGACCCTCCTCCTTCAGAAGAACCAGCAACAGATCCCTGACGGTTGCCTCCAATCACTTGCGCGTACGTCCTGGTTGGTCCTAAGACCAACCTGGCACGTGCGGCGTCGTGACGGGATCGTGAGCGGCGCATCTCTCACGATCACTCCTATATACCTCGCTCTTCCTGGCGTATGCCGAGGAAGTTGAAGGTATCGGAGAGACAGAACTGACGCTACCCCCCCTCCCCCCTGACGGTCGCCTCCAATCACTTGCGCGTACGTCCTGGTTGGTCCTAAGACCATACGTGGCACGTGCGGCGTCGTGACGGGATCGTGAGCGCGCACCTCTCACGATCACTCCTAGCTACCTCGCTCTTCCGGTGTAGCCCGAGGAAGTTGAAGGTAGTGGAGAGACAGACCTGACGCCTCCCCCCCCCACGCTCGCTGGCAGGACCAGCGTACGTGGGGGGCTTGCAGCCGATCACCCAACCTGCGGTGGGGATCGATCTGCAGGCCTGGCCGTGACGCTCACCTGTGGCGAGCGGCTCGACTGAGCACGTCGACCCCGGTCCCGTGCGTCAGACGAGCTGCTGCTGGTCACCGTATCCGCCCGGTCCCTGTGGGAGCGGCGGTCAGGTGACCTGCAGAGCTCGCTTTCGCCGTGAGACCGGTGAGCGTCCTCGCGGCACGTCAAACCGCTGGTACCAGCCGAGGCTGGTACCGTCGGTCGAGGGGACCTGGGGGACCTCTTCCCAGCCTCACCCGTGGCCGGTCAGAGACCGTCACGTCCACCCGAGGTACCGGCTGTCGCTGCGAGAGCGGCCGCTGGCCTGGCGAGAGTCACCCTGAGCGGCTCTCGACAGTCTTCTGCTCCGTGCCTCGGTCATGACGCTGAGCGAACTCAGGCGTCTTAACTTTGGCTGCACGGTCACCCGAAGGAGATCGTACACTCGGAACTTCTTGCGGACGAGAAACCGAGCCGGTTTACCTGGAATTAGCAGCAAAGAGCTGCCAAGACCAGGCGAGGGTGTACCCGCGGTAGCCAGCACACAACCCTTGGTCCCCGTCTTCTTCTTCTTCTCCAGAGGGGAGACGGGCCCCGGTTGCCCCGAAGGAACAGGAGGCACCAGCATAAAGAATAACCCCCCCCGTCACACCGGAATGTGACGAGCCCTTCGAAGTTCCCGAAGGAGTCTTCTTAGGGGGAATAACAAAAACCCGGTTACCAGCTGGTCGCTGCGAGAGCGGCCGCTGGCCTGGCGAGAGTCACCTGAGCGGTTCTCGCCAGCCTTCTGCTCCGTGCCGTGGTCTTGGCGCCGAGCGAACTCTGGCGCCGAAACTTTGGCTGCACGGTCTCCCGAGGGAGAAGCGTACACTCGGATCTCCCGCGAACGACGAGACCGAGCCGGAACCTGGCGTAGCGGCATCGCCGCTAGCACCAGGCGAGGAAGTACCAGAGCTAACCGATACTCCTCTGGTCCCCGTCTATCTCTTCCTTACGGAAGGGGAGACGGGCCCCGCTCCCGAAGGAAGCAGGAGACCAGCAAGAAGGACCCCCCGTTCCCACCGAGGTGGGACGGGCCCTTAGAAGTTCCCGAAGGAGACTTCTTAGGGGGGGGGGAGGCAGGAGCCTTCTTCTTCTTCGGCTTATGGGCCTTAGAAGTCGAAGGGGAAGAGGCAGCAACAGACGAAGACGAAGATGACACCTTCCTCTTCTTCGTCAGCTCACGCAGGACAGTCGTCAGGTCCTCCATCCAGGCCGGAGTCGGGCCTATTGCCGAAGCAACACGGCCCGACTGCACCTGTCCGGAAGGACCTGGGACTGGGGAAGACACACCATGGGCAGGACCAGCATGGACAGGCGCAGGAACCAGGAGCGACAGGAACAGCAACCAGCTCAGGAGCGGCAGGAACAGCGGCAGCGGTAAACAGAAGGGACAGCCAAGCCAGTAGCGGGAACCACATCAGCGACAGGTACGGCAGGCCCAGCCATCGCCTCGTTAGAATCATCGGCAGCCAGCGTGGTACTGGCGGCCGGTCAGGGGCGAGCTGCTGGAACAGCGGAAGTCTGGGGGCAGGCAACACGAAGAAAAGAAAACACAGCTGCGGCGGGCATACCCCTCCTCGGTACGGCGGCGACGGCCCTAGAAGCGGCAGACGGCGTCACCGACACAGCATGGGGAGTGTAGACCAGCGGGGGGGGAAGCGGGCATGGGGGGGGAACGCGTAAGCGGCCGTGAAGGTTGTAGTGGAGACCACTCCAAGGTCACCGCCCCAGACCTCGCTAGACTCTGCAGCAGATCGTGGATGCTAGGCACGCCCTGCAGCCGCAGTGGTCCATACCTGTCCAAGGTCGTCTCCCACGGCTGTAGCACCTGCGGTAGCACAGACAGATTAGTAAGAGGGGTTCCCTCACGCACGGGGGGGGGGGAGACATGCCCCACCCCGAACGGAAGGAAGACCCCAAAACAAAATACGAGGAAGCTGAGCGGGGGGTTCGGGGGGCAGGAAAGAAGACGAAGAATCGGATACCAAGGGAGTCGCGGGAGAGCTTTCCGACGACTCCTGGCAGACCTTCGCTTCCCCTACCCCCGCACAGCAGTGAAAAGTAATATGAAAATGAAACAGAATACTGCACTTGCGATTCACTTCATAGAACTTAGAGGGAAAAATCAATTCCCGGTAAGAGCGGAAACTTGATCCATATAATATGATGCTATCATAAATAAATATTATGAAAATGAACAATACTGCACTTGCTATTTTCACTTTCACAGCAATAATCGTAAGGATTAATTCCCGGGTAAGAGCGGAAATTGATCCAAAATTAAATTTGATGCAATTAATAAATGAAAAGAAAACTGCATTGCGAATCCACTTTCATTGCATTCTATTCATACAAAATAAGAGGCTCTTGCCGAGCGCAATCAAGCTCTCGGCAACGAACGCACAGGGCAAAAATATAATGAAAAAGAGTACTTACATCTTTCATTTACACACTTTACTTTCGCCCAAAATACATGACTCGGCGCGAGCGCCCGCCCTCGGCACCGAGACATAATTCAAGGGTTCAATACATGAAAAGAGCGGAAATCGCCGTCTCTACGGCGATAGCTCCATGTTGATTCATAATTAGGTATGAAAATGAAAACAGTGTACTTACAGTTCATTTCAAGTCAAACCAAACCATTAGTAGAAAACACAATATAAACAAAGCATACGACAGATGAAGCGGGCAGAGAGCGATGACGAACACGTCTTCACACCCGCGGCCGAAAGCAAAAGTGATTCTTCACCTCTCGGGCGCGCGCACGATCGACAAGCAGTTAACTACCGTTCTCTTGCTTTGTTCAAGCTTACGACCGTCCCAGCTGCCGCTAGTTACCTTCCTATTGTTAAAGGACCGAGGGTTTGTATTACGTATCGGAACAAAAATATCTTTAATGTAACTGACTATACAAGACAATTAAATAGCAAGTATCATCCACTATCTGGTACCAAGCTCAGTGTCACTAAGCTTTTGCTTATCGTAGTCATTTTTTATTGTCTCCTTACTTGGTATAAACTGTTTAAACAATCCCTTCATCAAAAGAATAGCATTAACAAAGGATTATTTTACAAGCAATAAAAAATAAGTATAAACTCGAGAATCTTGTTTAGATTTTAGCTATACACACACAAACCAAGGGTAAAATATTATCCCCTCACACTTCTTTGGCATATGTACAAAAGCACAATCATATGCAGAAAATATATTTCATCAATGAACATATACTATAAAAAATATTTTAATATAACAACATTCAGATAAAAAAAATATACATTATTATACACATATACTACTTACAACATTATTGAGAATTTCATGAGGATTAGTCTGCCCTGCTCGAACATAGAATACATGACCTGTATCTACAGTACGATTATTGGTGGTATCTAAGAGTTCAAGATCCTTAGCAAAGCCTGCCATACTGGGAATCTAAAGCTACAAGAGATGGCTGCAGACTCCACAGATTCCTGAAATATCAAATAAAATTACCTCATTTAAATTTAATGTAATACTACTTGCAAAATATATAAGAAAACAAAAGAACAAACAAAAAATATGATTAACAATTAATATAGATATTATCATTTATAACAAATCAATTCAACCTTACCACTGACTTATTAAATTTATTAATGAATAAAAAAACAAACAGATATAGAAGCTGCAAGGTCAGGAAAAAAAGAACAAAATATAAGATTTTCTGAAAAAGGATTCAAAGAGGAAAAAGGACAAAATTGCAGAGGTAGCAAAAGGATGAAGCTGTCAAGACTATCATAAAGATAATATGGTGCACTCTGTAATTCACATCTGATATGAACCAAGATCACATGCAAAGTAGCACCAATTGAACCTTATTCATCTGATTGTATAATTTCTAACCCGCCAAAAAAGATGAGCATTCACAGACACTGCATTCAGTAACTAATTTTTTTATCATTGCATTTATCTCAAGTAGATTCTACACATGTGGATATCAACTACTGTAATGCTAACTATGACATAAAGGGTGATAAGAAAATGTCTTCTGCAATTAAAAACGAATGGTCCTAATTCATTAATTTTTAGGGTTGCTCCCAAAAATAATAACAAATTTGTGCATATCCAGAAGGACAAACTTCCAATAGGAAGTTGCAATAGCCATCAGGAAAGGGAGAACTACCTAATCCAATGGAGCTATACCCTTTATTACAGGTTCCAAAACGATAAATTTTCCTGGATGTGACTGCAAATTTCAGAAAAAAAGACTTCATTGATAATGAACTTTTCAATGTATCCCTACCTGAAATCTCAGCATTTTGTAGTCACAAGTCTTCAAAGTTTCCTCATTTTACCTTTGCTTTAAATTTAAATATACTATTCATGGCATATATGTATAGTACATACTTCTACCTAATAGGACATTCTTATTTTACAAGCAGTCTTTTTCTACTTCAATTTGCTTTTCCAACTAGGATTACAGCTTGGCTAATAATTAAATATAATAATAATAACACAGTAACTTGTTCCTGCTATTTCTTATTATTACTCCTTTTCTTACTCTGCCTTCTCTGGCTACCATGCTGAAGAAAACATATTGCCAAGAAATAAAGGGAATGCTCTACTTCCAGACCTGGATGGCATGGTTGTCCTCTTCTCTTCCAAAATTTGCTCTTCTTATGCATTAAATCCCTTTATTAATTTACAGTTAAGAGACAGATTTCACAACTTCATATGCCTTGCTGAGAATACTGCCCAATTTACATTACATCCTGTAATACTGGACAGTACATGCTGAAAAAGTTGCAATACTATACCTGTAGGGCATCCAAGGACAAAAACCCAAAGTGAGACAGTAATAAACGAGCCGTCTGGAACTCATGACACAATGGCGGAGCAACGCATTCAGTCTCTACATCAGGATAGTCTGTTATTTCCCTTTCTACTTGACGACGAATATTATCCTCAAATGCAATCTGATAAAACAATTTGAGATTCCATAGAAACATCACAACAATTATATCAACTTATATTACAGCAAATACTTCCTCTTTAAATTGCTCTAAAGTGAAATTGTTTATTGCAAGATTAAATCATACTACGGTACTGTTTGATTCTTCTGCCTAGCTAGTTTTCTCCAAAATTAATGTTTTAATCGTACTTTGCTTTGCTTTGCTTTCCCTATAGTATTTTAAAATTATAAAAATTCAATGCATATCCTAATTTTTAGAATTAGGAAATTTTAATTCATGATCATCACAATACAACAGAATCATAAAATCTTTAGAAATGAACAAGACTGAGCACTTTCACCAACAGATCTCAAAACTCTGTGCACTAAAACTTTGAACATCAACAACAAACATAAGAACAAACATTCACTCTTACCTGATGATCTAAAATCTGAAGCAATTTGTCATGCTCTACCGCAGATTTATCATCGACCATTATCACACTCTCAAGGCTTGGAATAGATTTATCACTGCAAATAAACATACTATATTAAATCATCTTTTTTTTTTTTTGCTGAGGGCTGCACAAAATGATGTACATGAAAAAAGAAATATCCAATGACATGACTTCCCCTGGTCAAAAAATCACAATTCACACTTGTATAACAAACTTAAAAATTCTTTAGTTTCTGAATTTCTACAACTTACGCTTTGCACAAAGGAATTCTTTCTACGCTGTCTGGGAAGTACTTAGGCTTAACATTGTGTTTAATGCCAACATCATTCATTGGCAATGGTCGACCTGGATTTACTGTGTATAATTTAGCAGAAGACTTGTGCCTAGCAAGATGCCTCAGTTGCAATGTCCATGCCACTCTCCCAAATGGTCCTCGGATCAGAGCCGTTACAGTAGGTTGAGGATCTGGAATTAAATTAAAAGCTACTCATCTTGTTACTGGTTCTAAAAACTACCGGCTTATGAACATACTTTTAAAACTATTATAATGTTTTCCTGCAATATCCATCAATAAATAAAGCCCTATCGATTTGCAATCACAAGCATCCACCTCTAAGCCTTCATGTTCAGAGGTAAGAAGAGAATAATAAATGACCATGGAAACTGAACATGCCATGCACAGTACTGTACAGGGATCTTATGATGCTAGTTTTAATTACTATCACATGAAGGTAAACAAGGCAGTGCCCAGAAACAAATAGAAACAAATGTTTTTCATACTATGTATTACCTTGATGATTCCCTAGTGGCTGCTCCAAGAGAGCTAACATAATGGAATTTTGTGCAACAAAATAACGGAAATGCTGGACAGCAGCGTCTCTTGTAAGCTGGTCTGAAACATCACAAGTATTGCAGTGACGAAGAAGAGTCAATTCATCTAGAAGTGATGACAAAGACTCTGCCCCACACACTGACGGGAAAGTTCCAACCTGAAAATTACTTGTTAATCAGTTCACAGAATTCTGAAAAACTATTCCTAATGATATTTATCTAACCATCTAAATAATTAAAAAAGACTTAAAGCATTCTGTTAACAATGATATTGTTAAGATACAATAAAGTTTTGTACATACTTACCTGGCAGATATATACTTAGCTATAGACTCGGTCGTCCCGACAGAATTTCAAAACTCGCGGCACACGCGACAGGTAGGTCAGGTGATCCACCATTCCCTCCGCTGGGTGGCGGGGTCTGGAACTATTCCCGTTTTCTAAGCCATAATTTCTCTTCCACCTGTCTCCTGAGGGGAGATGGGTGGGCCATTAATCGTGGATATATCTGCCAGGTAAGTATGTACAAAACTTTATTGTATCTTAACAATATCATTTTTGTACAAGTAACTTACCCAGCAGATATATACTTAGCTGATTGGCACCCTTGGTGGCGGGCAAGAGACAGCTAAAAACAAAATAATACTTAAACTAAATACATTAAAAAACAGGGAAAAAACAACCTATGTTCTTGGATAACATAATCCATAGTTCCTACCTGATTGGGCTGAAGACTTCATGACTAACTGGTCGATGAGTTCTGCTATTGCCTCAAGAGTTTTCAACGAGGAATGAACCTATGGTTGAATAACTCTTTGGATCGTGTCAATGGGGGCTAGCCCGCTTACGCGACAGAGCCTATACTGGATCGTACCAATGGGGCTGACCCACTTACATGGTAGAGCCTTGACCTTTTGTCATATCAATGGAGACTCGCCCTCTTACATGACAGAGTTAAGGTTATTAAAAATCACAAAGAGCACTGAAGCAATCCCGATCACCTGACCATGTTAGTATTGTTATAATCTATGAATTGTAAGAGGGTTCCCTATTCCCTCTGACCAATTAACCAATAAAAACAACCACCAATAAAAAGTAATTTAAGCACTAAACTAAATTAGGGAAGGATTAGCCCTCAGCCCCTTCTCCCAGCACTGAATTCGCCGAAACATACGCTCCCAGAGCAAAGCACTTTTCGTACGAAATTTTAACGTCTCTTAGGTAATTCGAGGCGAACACCGAATTACATCTCCAAAATGTCGACTCTATAAGAGCCTGAAGAGACCATGTTTTGTGAAATGCCATAGACGTAGCTATGGCTCTCACTTCATGAGCTCTCACTCTGAGAACCTTGAAATGTTCTTCCTCGCACTTAAGGTGAGCTTCCCTTATTACATCTTTTATGAAGTATGTAAGGGCGTTCTTAGAAATCGATCTTTTCGGATCTCTTACAGAGCACAAAGACTTTCTTCTGTACCTTTCAGCAACTTCTTCTTCTCCAGGTTAGAACTTGAGTGCCCTGACTGGACACAAAGTCCTTTCTAGTTCTCTCCCTGTTAATGAAGATATTCCTTTTTATCTCAAAGCTTCTTGGCCAAGCTTTGAGGGATTTTCATTTTTTTGCTAGAAAAATGGTTTAAAAGGAGCAAATCGCTGAATCCTTCTTAAACCCCACTTTACCTTCCAATGCTTGCAACTCGCTAATTCTCTTGGCTGTTGCTAACGCAAAAAGGAATAAGATTTCTCGTTAAGTCTCTAAACGAAGCTGCGTGAGACGGTACAAATTTTTCCGACATTAGGAACTTGAGGACCACATCCAAGTTCCAGCTAGGCTTCTTGATTACATGTTCTTTCGTGGTCTCAAAAGACCTTATAAGGTCATGAAGATCTTTATTATTCGTCAGATCTATTCCTCTATGTCGAAAAACTGAGGCCAGCATACTTCTGTAACCCTTCACTGTTGAAACTGCCAGGTTACAGTCTTTTCTCAAATATAGAAAACTCTGCGATTTCAGTTACAGAGGTACTGGAAGAGGATATTTTCTTTCCTTTACACCATCTTCTAAACAACTCCCACTTCGACTGATATACTTTAGAAGTGGAGACTCTTCTGGCTCTTGCAATAGCCTTCGCCACTTCTCGTGAAAAGCCCCTTGCTCTGACAAGTCTTTCGACAGTCTGAAGGCGGTCAGACTTAGAGCGGGGAGGTTTTTGTGAAACCTGTCGAAGTGGGGTTGTTTGAGAAGATCGTTCCTTAGTGGAAGCGATCTTGGAAAATCCACTAACCACTCCAGCACCTCTGTGAACCAATCGAGAGCCGGCCAGAAGGGAGCGATGAGGGTTATTCTTGTTCCTTCCGAGCAAGCGAACTTCCTCAATACTTCCCCTACTATCTTGAAAGGAGGGAAGGCGTATGCGTCCAAGCCCGTCCAATCTAGCAGAAAGCTGTCTACTGCTACTGCTTGAGGATCCGAAGATCGGGGAGCAATAGTCTCTAATCTGTGATTTCTTGTTGGTCGCGAACAGGTCTATATTGGGCCTTCCCCACAGGTGCCAAAGTTGTTGGCAAATCTGAGGATTGAGAGTCCATTCCGTGGGTAGGACTTGTTCTTTTCTGCTTAACAGATCTGCCCGGACATTTTTCTCTCCCTGCACAAACCTTGTGAGGAGAGAGATCTTCCTTTCCTGAGCCCCAAATCAGCAGATCTTTTGCTGATTTGTACAGGGAAAAAGGAAATGCGTCCCACCCCTTGTTTTCTTTATATAAGCGAGGGTGTTTGTGTTGTCCGAGTGAATCTGAATCCCCAGACCTGAGACCTGTTCCTCGAAATGAACTAAAGCTAGATGAATGGCTGTTAGCTCTTTCTTGTTTATGTGCCAGGACACTTGTTCTCCTTCCCAAGTGCCTGACACTTCTTCCGAACCTAGGGTCGCTCCCCACCCTGAATCTGAGGCGCTGCAAACAACGCTAGGCGAGGGTTCTGTAAGCGAAGGGAGATTCCCTTGCTTAGTTTCTGTGGATCTAACCACCAACGGATATTCTCCTTGATCCCTTTCGAGATTGGAAATGTATCTCCTAGATTGTTGGACTTCCAATCCCACTTCTCCTTCAGATAAAATTGAAGGGGTCGTAGGTGTAGTCTTCCTAAGGAAACGAACTGTTCCATCGAGGAGAGGGTCCCCAGTAAGCTCATCCATTCCCTCGCGGAACAATGTTTTCTTTCCTTAAGAAGACTGCCACCTTTTCTAAGCAGCGTTCTCTCCTTTCCTGCGAAGGATACGCTAGAAAATCCCGAGAATCCATCTGAATCCCCAGATAGACAATACTCTGCTGGGGAGTCAGCATGGATTTCTCGCGATTTACTAAAAGTCCTAGGGACTTTATCAATTTAGAGTAACTAATAGGTCCTCCAGACATTTTTTCTCCGATTGGGCTCTTATTAGCCAATCGTCCAGATATAACGAGATCCTGATCCCTTCCAGATGTAGCCAATAAGCTACATCTTCATGATGTCCGTAAAGACTTGAGGGGCAGTCGAAAGTCCGAAGCACATCGCTCGGAACTGGAACACTTTCCCTTGGAACATGAACCTCAGATACTTCCTTGCTGCCGGATGAATTGGACATGGAAATACGCATCCTGAAGGTCCAGGGACACCATCCAGTCCCCTGGACGAAGAGCAGATAGAAAGAACAGAGGAAGCGTCTCCATTGAAAATTTCTTCTTCAATACAAAGAAATTCAGGGCACTGACGTTCTAGAACCGGTCTCCATCCCCCGATGCTTTCGGTACCAGAATAGCCGATTGTAGAATCCTGGAGACTGGAGATCTTGAACCAGTTCTACCGCTTCCTTGGAAATCATCTGTTCCACTGCTTGCAAAATAGCAAGCTTTCGGACCGGAACCGAGTATCTTGCAGTCAACTCCCTTGGAGTTGTCGTCAAGGGAGGATTTTCCCTGAAGGGGATCAAGTATCCTTTTTTCAGGATAGAGAGGGACCAAGAGTCCGCTCCCTTCTGCGCCCAGACTTTGGCAAAGTGGAGTAGTCTGGCGCCACCTACTTTCGTCTGGAGGACTTCCTGATCATCACAGACTTCCCGAAGGACCTTCTAGATGGTCTACTCCTTCTATCTTTCTGCGACCTCTAAGAGGGGCTCTAGAAGAGGAGGCACCTCGAAAGGGCTGTTACAAAAGAGGGTCTCTCTTTTTTCTCTATAGGCACTGCCGGCCTAAACTTCTTGGCTGAGTGCGTGAGGAGATCCTGAGTTGCCTTCTCCGTAAGAGATTTAGAAACCTCTCTAACAGTCTCTTGTGGAAATAGGTGCGGGGATAACGGTGCAAAAAGAAGAGATGTCCTTTGCAAAGGTGATACTGCTCTTGCTAAGAAAGAGCTAAAGACCGATCTCTTCTTTAATACTCCCGTTCCAAAAAGAGAGGCAACTTCAACGGCACCGTCCATGACCGCTCTGTCCAGGCAAGCCAGACGCTCGAAAGTTCCTCCATGGAAACAAAGTCAGTGTCCTGAGCTCTCTTAGCTAAAGCTCCCAAAAGCCAGTCCATAAAAATTGAAGACTTCTAGGGTTTTTAAAGAGGCCCTTTAGAAGGTGGTCTAGCTCACATGCCCCAAGTGCCTTAGCAGACAGCAAAGACTTCCTCCTAGAAGAGTCCACTAAGGAAGCAAAATCCGCATCTGCGGAAGAAGGAAGGCCTAACCCCATAGGTTCTTTGGTCTCGTACCACTTCCTGGTTTGCCTGTTAACTTGGAAGGAGGGCAGGAAAAAACTGTCTTGCCCGCTTCCCTTCTGGAAGTCAACCACTCTGAAAAAGTCTTTAATGCCTTTTTCATACACAGAGCGGGGCGCATCTTGACGAAGGAAGACGACTTGAGAGCTTTTGTGCTAGACATCAACGATCCTGGTGAAGGAGGGTCCGCAGGATGAAGGGAGTCTCCGAATCTCCCTTTGAGCGAACAAAGAGAAAGTCTCTTGTAGTCAGAAACTGCTATATCTACTGGCTCGTCGTCTTCCGATACCTGGTCCAAACTGATCCACAGAAGGAGACCGTTTGGAGTGATCTGGCTCTTCCCGGTGGGAGAAGAACTCCTTTCCCGAGAAGGGGAGCGCTGAACATTAGCACTTCTATACGAAGAGTGAGGCTCCTGCCTGTCGGAAACACTCTTGCGCCTACTAGACTCTTGTTGTCTAGGTTCGCCAGGTTCGTGGCGCTTGCTAGGCTCCCTCCTGGCGCCCTGATTCAGGGCGCTTGAAAAGATCCCGCGTCCTGATTCCTGACGCTTAACAGGCTCTTGGCGCCCTAACACTTGACGCCTAACGTACTCCTGGCGTCCTGTCTCCTGGCGTCCTAACTCCTGGCGCCCTGACTCCTGGCGCCCTGACTCATGGCGTCCTGAACTCATGGCGTCCTGGTTCTCATGGCGTCCTGATTCCTGCCTTCTAGCAGAATCCTGACGTCCTGAATCCTGTGTTCTGAGAGGCTCTTGACGCCCTTTCTTGCGTCTTGCTGCCTCTTTGCGCCTGTCTGGCTCCTGGTCCTGCAGACCCAAAGGATCCTGATACTTAAATCGGTTTTCCGGTTCCTTAAAACCTAAACCGATCGAGACTTCTGCTCGATTCGCGGCGTCTCAGAGGGCGCTTAGGGGAAGACAGCCTATAGGGCGAAAGGACTCTTCTCTCAGGAGAACAACTCCTATCAGACGAGTCTCTCGATGAAGGCGATAAACGCCCTGGAGATTGTGAGGGTTCTCTCCTATACGAAGAGGGGCGCTTGGCGGGAACTCTTAACAGGAGCGAAACATCCTTCCTCCTTGTCGAGTCCTTGCAAAAGAGCCTACGAGAGAAGCTAACTGCTCTTGCAGATTAACCAAAAACTTCTTCGTAGGATCCTGAAGAGAAGGCTCCTCTTGTTTAGTCTTCTTAGGTCCCGAAGGCCAATCCTCGGGAAAAAGCTCTGGGCTGGAATCAGCCGCGTCTCCTTTAGGCGCCTTCCAGGCTCTCTTCAAAGGGCGCGAAAGAGAGGCCGAACTCCATCCTCGTTTGGAGAGGAAGAGTCTGAGGCCGAAAACACTCCCTTAGGACGCTTTTTCTGCGGCAATCCGAGGCAGCCTGGGACTTTACAACAGGATCTGCCGAAGGGACGCCTGACCGTTGGGGATGTTCTGCATCCTCCCTGCGGCTTTCGACATTCCTCCTCCCCTGGTCCTGGGAGTTTGGAAGCGGTCTAGGCCTAGGAGCAATGAGGAAACCGGTCAGACGCCCCCTCCACTGCACTGGGGACACTGCACAAGTCACTATCACCACTCTTACCTTGGTTTAGAGCTCGTAGCTGAGCTTGAAGTTTC
The DNA here is from genome assembly GCF_015104395.2 of Macrobrachium nipponense. Lineage (NCBI taxonomy): Eukaryota > Metazoa > Arthropoda > Malacostraca > Decapoda > Palaemonidae > Macrobrachium > Macrobrachium nipponense. The sequence goes on from NC_087209.1 coordinate 66,477,759, forward strand.
TTAATTGAAGCTTTTACATTTTCCCTCTCTGACGAAGAATCTTTGGATCAGAAACAGGGAGAAGCAGCTGAGGCTAAGGGAAAATCGTTAGTAGGAGAGTTAACTTCTTGTTCTAAAGAGCAAGATCTACTAGATGACCTAGCTGAAGCCTTTCTCACTCTATCTCTCTCAAGCTTCCTAACATATGATGATAAGTCTTTCCATTCAAGCTCCGTAAGGTTCTCGCATTCAACACAGGTGTTAATAAAAGAACATTCATTCTCCCTGCATTTAGCGCAAATACTATGAGGATCTAATGCCGATTTAGGCAGCCTAACCTTACAACCTTCCCTACTGCAAACTCTAAACATAGGTGAAGCCTTAGCGTCAGACATCGTGAAAGAGTAGTCAAAACCAAAGTCGAAAAACAGTCCACAATAAGCGTATGCCAAGCCAGAGAAAAAACAGAATACGTCACCAAAAAACCAATCCAAATTCTCGGCAAACGAGTTGAAATCCAAGATGGAGGAACGAACAATAGGTGTTGTCCGTTCAACCGACAGAGAAATTATGACTTAGAAAACGGGAATAGTTCCAGACCCCGCCACCCAGCGGCGGGAATGGTGGATCACCTGACCTACCTGTCGCGTGTGCCGCGAGTTTTGAAATTCTGTCGGGACGACCGAGTCTATAGCTAAGTATATATCTGCTGGGTAAGTTACTTGTACAAAAATAAATTTCTAAGAATGGAGGCCAGTCATAAAGGATCATCTTAATGTTCTTCAAAAATTTACCACGACAAACACCATAAATCTTTACAGTTTTAACAAAACTACCACCACACTGTTTGAGTCAAACTGGAAACAATTTTTAAAAAAGGATAAACAAATAAATCACAAAGACAAAATAAAGTCCTGTCAAGGAATAGTCTTAGAACAGAACTACAGATATAATATAAGCCTGTCTACAGTAAAATATATATGCTCTTCAAAATCCATAATATTCCAGCAGAGGGTTTGTTTATTATTATTAACATGACTACCACATATAATGAAGATGTAACACCACACAGGCATAATTTAGGAATTGAAAAACATCACTGAAATTCAGTAAGGGGCTTTGAATGAGCAACAGAAAAATTTAGAACCCATATTTAGTTTAAAGTTTACTATCAACTATACAGTATGCACAAAAACTGCACTCAAAATGTGACCCTGTTGAGGAGGATAAAAAACCAGGACATAGACTTCCATTACTGCCACAGCATCCCTGAGAAATCAGGGAGGACCAAGATCATGCCCAGTTTCATTCCAAATGTTTAATGGGATCATCAAATTCCTATAAGTAAAGTGACTTGGACCCATAGCAGGACAGTGGCTTAGTTTTTTAAATCATAATAGGGCAATCCCTCAGTTTATTTCTCCTGATCAAAGCAACCTGAATTTAAAATAGAGAGAAAGCTCATGTATTCGACAAAATATAAATTCTCATAATAAAATTTATTATTTAGATACCTGCTGTTAAAGTTAGCTATATCTCTGCGGTGATTAGGCGAGTCGGCATTCAGGAAAAAAAAAAAAAATTGAATGGCTGCCCAGATGACTGTCTAGTTCACCTGTTCTCCACCAAGTGTGCTTCGAATGTTTTAACTCATGTCAGAATTCTCCTTGACAGCCCATCAAGTTGTGGGGAGGCTGGGTAGGGTCTACGCATTTCCTGAACCAAAAGGGGAGCGCAAGTCGGAGCTAAAGAGGAAAAGTCAGTATGTACTAGCTATATTAGTATTAGACCTAACATAGAATAAAACCATTGGTGGATTAGGGCTAACTACATACGAAGGCTCACCGGGAAGGGGAGAAAAGGAAGCTTTATACCTTGACCTAATTAATTGCTTCTTCAATCTATCTGCTTCCCTTCTTTTCCTATATTTGATACTTTAAAGCATAAGATCATAGGCCAATCCCTGCATTCCTCACACTCAGTACACCTGCAGCCGGTATAAGCATTATGCTGATCTACCTCAAATTTAGGCATCCTGCTTACACAGTAATCATTCCTACATAACCTGATGTTAGTAGACTTGCTTCCGGTGGAAGACATCCTAGGAAGATTAAAATTACAGTACCATGGCAGGAGGAAACAGCCAAAATTCACAAAATACCAACAATCGCCTGCACCTAATGGCATCAAGGAGAATTTTGACATGAGCTAAATCATTTAAAACACACCTGGTGGAGAAAAGGTGAACTAGACAGCCATCCGGGCAGCCATTCAATTTTTTTGTTTGAATGCCAACTCGCCTAATCGCCGCAGATATAGCTAACTTTAACAGCAGGTAAGATTCATCTCAAATAAATGCAGCTTGAAACCAAAATGGTGGCAGCTCCGATCCTTAATAGAAAAGCAACTTCAATCTTAATAAGAGCAGTTTGGAACCTAATGGTAAAATAATTTGTATTCTCACGAAAAGAATAGCTCGGGTTCTCAACAGTAGAGCAGGTTATATCCTCATCTGTCTGGGTTCACCAGTAGATCTATCTTCCTTACTAAATTGTGACTCACACTAACTGTCAGTAATGGGTTTGTTGGAAAATGAATCTCTTATAAAGGCATCTTTTCTCATAGCTCATAGTTCACATGACATGCAAGAATGAAATTGTTTCCTGTCTGAAACCCTTGGTTCTTAACAGGATTGCAAACTATGATGACCATTTTTTTTTTGTAAAGGGAATGAATGAATATGAACATTCAAAGATCACTTGTGGCTATTTACAAGTAAATGAATTTGCATGAAAAAATTTTAATGAAAAATAGTTGTCTGTTTTTGAACAAAACCTACCAGACAAACTTGCCATTCTTCACAAAGATTGACCTACCTGTGATAAAACACATGACAGAAGGGCTTCAGCAGAGTCTCTCACTCGCATACTGGCTGGTTTGAGTTCTTTCTCATGTTTCAGTCTTGGGGCATCACTGGATTTCACCTACAAATGAAAAGGTCAGCCACTGAGTGAAAATATCAGTTTCACTTTTAAATTTGTATATAACTACAGAACACTTTTTCAGGTGTTCTAAGGTACTTATTCATTGGCAATATATGCAAAACAAATATAAATTGTAAGACTTAATTAGTTAGTAATACTATGTAAAACATGAGTAAGTGTGAGAACACAAAATAATACTAACTTTTAATGTTCAGTTACCTAGGTGTGACAAAGATATCTTAACATCTCAAATCTGGAGTTTTATCCTGAGCAAAAACAGGATGTTTCACTGTAGCAGTCATTAAAACTCTTAGCTACTTCCTTTTCATAAGATTATATCCAGAGAATATTTAAAGGAATAATATAGTATTACATCCACCGTGAAATATACCGTACAGATAATTGTTTAAACTAAGATGTTCTGGCCTATGGACTGCCTTGAAAGTCACTCAAAAAAATTATCAATTACATAATATTATATGACCATAAAACCAATCCCTAAAGTCTTTAACTATGGTTAAAAAATATTTTCACTCTATCACAAAGTACCAGCAATCAAGAAAAGTAAGTGCTTTCTAACTTTTTTCCTGGAGAGCTGAAAATTATCAAGATTTGAGCATACTAGATGTGTAACAAAACTAGCATGCATTAGGAATGAAGTTGAATTCACCCACAAAGTAAGAAGTACTCTAAATTGCTTAAATATATCTTCCTCTTGAATTAAACATTTTCACCTTCAAAACCTAAAACCTATATGTAAATCTATTAATTAAAAAAAGGGGGAAAAAACATTAGATTTACCTGTGACTTTGACCCTGAAATACCAAGCTCTATAACCTCCAATATTGTTCCAAGACATTCCTTATCTTGGAGCAGATAAGGATGCGCTACCAACCACACACTTGCACAATGAAAAGCTGCAACAATGGTCGAGTGTAAGTCCTGTTGAAATAATCATTAATTAAATGCCACTATTACATTACTATGTCCTATCCAAAATTATAATAATAAACTGCTTAAATTTTTACCTTTCATTTTAGAGTGAACCCTATGGGCCATCCCCAAAAGCATCTAGAAATCAATGAATGGTCCTTGACTAACCTTTTAGTTTTAATCTGGTAATTTTAAAAGGATCCATTATACACAAATGTCTTAAACAGAGCAACCACTCTAACGACTTGGCCCCTATTTTATTCATTATACCCTGAAATAGCAGGAAAATTAATTTCATAAGGAAGAAAATAGGTCTTGACAGTCACCAGTTACAAAGATTCATGCATTTGTGAAGAACACTGAGATTTTATGTACTGAATTAAACTTTTAAAATGCTTATAACTGCCAAATACCATGTACTCCTTAAAACGCTTATAACTGCCTATTTTAACAGTTCACTGCCTAATTTAATAAAAAAAAAGGCAAATTAGTGATTATTTGAGATACAGCTCATAGGAAAGTTCATGAATTGTGAAGCAGAGAGAAGTGAAGCGTAAAAAAGTGGGGTAGCACTGTAAACTTATTAAAACAGATATTTTTCTTTGATGTAAAGAAAAGCTTGTTGTTTCTAAGGCTATGTAAAGGCCATGTGCATAAAATTAACTGGAACAAGAACTCCCGCTGATTGGCTCATGAGTTCATCACCATTAACCTAACCCTGTGTGACCTACCATGCTTTTTTCATTTTTTACTTTTATAAGCCTTTAAAATGAAACTGCCACTACTACCCTGTCTGTCTCTCTCCAAAATTAACCCACAAGAAGTGGAAGGAAGCTCTTCTCTGACTGAGACAATAAAGTGCCATTATTAGAAAGGTGTTGCTTGATTAATGTAGCTGTCACTTGCATACATCTGACAGTCTGTCTTCTCAGCCCATCTACCCTTGCACCTGATACCCAGAGGTAACAACAACAAAGGGAGAAGCAGCCCACACTATAGGCTGTGTTAAGAGTTGTACCTATGCGTTGATCCTGAAACATCAGGATCTACCATGGGCCTGCCTGCCAGAAATTTGAAATTCAACCAGTGAAAGCCCTGTTTTCCTTGGGCCTTACAAAAATAGTACTTCCATAGGTTTAGCCACAGAAAACTTGCATAAGGTGAACAATTTAGATTCAAGTAGGACAAACTGACGGGTCCTTATGGTAACCCATTCTGACAATGCAAAAGATCCTTTGCCCTGCACACATTTTTAAGACGTCATGAGACACAAGGCTAAACATACCCCTTCCACCTGACTTAACTCATCCTTGTGCCATCTCCAGACATTAGAAAGCTACATTAAGATGCAGTACCACAAAAATCACCAAAATCCCAATAAATTAAAGTAACCGAATTGACACACATGGGCAAGGTGAAATAAAAGGGAAATCACAGAGATGAGTCAATGGTTCAGATAGGAAATAAATTGTGTTCGGGGAACTATTACTGAAATTCCTACCATTGTGGTGAAAAATCCACTACTGTTCATCTGGCCTTCCTTTTACTTTTTTGTTTTCATGTGTGAACCACACAGTGCAGTTTTAGGCAGCTCAGCTTCAAAGGAAAAAAAGCCACTTGTCCTAGCCATATAATTATGATAGGAGCCACTCATCTTCAAGTACAAGAACTGGTCATTCTCAAAAGATAGAAACCATTCATTCTCAGAATTCTATAAGATAGATGCTCTTCTGTACAAGAACCAAGCTAAGCCACTCTTAAGATTCCTTACTGCTGAGGAACAGAAGGGTCTTGTTACCCTCTAGTCCGAGATTTAAAGGCTTGCCCACACCAGATGGAGATGGAGATGGAGCAGGTGATGTGAAAAGAGACCAGAGTTCTTCCTTTGGAGGAGGGTTGACTAAAAACATTTTGTGGGAAATGAAATGGAACTATAAAATAAGGGTTTCTATTTAAATTTTTTATTTTACTACATCTATGTATTTTGTAAAGAAAAACCAGGACACTGAATACTGTAGCTCCTTCAAAAATCTGCTCTTTCTGTAAGATTTGCTGCTTCTGGGAGCTTAAAGAAGTCTAGAGAAACAAAACAAAAAAAAGTCAGCAAGAAAGTAACCATGGTTTGTGGAAGCAAATTTAAGGGGGCCGGCCGGAACCCCTATATACAGTGGTATAGGGCGAAAAATGCAAAGTCATGAAAAAATTCATGGAGCTTCATATGGCAATTGAGAATACGTATACGAAATATTTTGTCAAAATTCCTCTTACTTTTGTAGTTACAAGGTAATTAGTAAACATAACTCAATAAGCCTAAAACATTCATCCCTACAAGAAAATGCAATATTTCTTCTGTTATCGTAAATTTTGATAATTATTGGCAAAGAAATTGTGAGAAATGGCATCTGTAAAGATTCCGGGGCTCGCAGAAGCGAGTATCTGGGTTCAAACCAGGAATCAGTGCGACCCTAGACTTCAAGTAGATTACATGTTCGAGTTTCACCTCGTGACTTTCGCTTGCTTTCACGTATGTTTATGAATGTTTCGGCAAGAAGTTCATCATGCCAATGAGGAAAAGACAAGCAAAACATCTCGCTAACATACAGACGAAGAAAAAATCGCTCAAGCTTAATTACAGAATATCATAATATATGCGTAGTTAGTGAAGAGAGAGGGGAGGGTTGCTTAGTAACGCCCCCTTCTTGCCTGACAGCACACGTCACACTATGCCCAAGGCTATGATCTTTGAGCAAAGAGATCTTCATTTATGATAAATAACATAGTTTTGGTTTTTTAATACCCAAAATGGACTATGAACTTCATAATAATCATGATTTATTAAATTGTCTTTGTAAAAGAGAGACATCTTCGAGTTTCACCTCTGACATTCTCCTGCATTTATGTTTGTTTATCTCTGTTTCGGCAAGAATGTCATCATGCCAAAGAGGAAAATACAAGGAAAACATCTCGCTAACTACAGAAGAAGAAAATTCGCTGTAATAAGCCGAGTTAGTGAAGGGGAGAGAGAGAATTGCGTAGGATGGAGTGCCCCATCTTGCCTCAAGCAGTGCCCCAGGCTACGATATATGAGCAAAGGGATCATCATTTATGATTAAATTATGATAAATAAAATAGTTTTGGTTTTATTAATACAACAAAAAAGAAATACACATTCATAATAATCATTATTTATTAACATTGTCTCTATAGAAATACGAAGGAAAACTTTGAACGCCCGTATCTCAAAACTATACTTATTGACCTTCAAAGTCTATCTCACTTAGTTTTAAAGCTATAACATTGGAATTTGGTATATAACTCAGAAAGACATTATAGAACAACCAAATAGAGCCCTTTTTTCCAATTTTTGTTTCGTATTTTTTTATAAATTTTTTTCTCGTGATTTATAGGGTTTATTTTTTTACCATATTGAAAAATTCATATCTAGCAAAAAAATGACTTTTAGAAAAAAAACTCTCCATTTGATTGGAGGTCTACATCAGGTCTATATATGGTAGTAATCCCAGGTCTTAATATTAAATATCAAGGGAGGAGATAGAATTTGAAAAGTGGTTATTTTCAGGATAAATCGCCCTGGCGTCACAAAACCGAAGGTCAGAGGCGAAAATCATATGCGGTTTGGAGATGTCCCAAGTCACCTTATTAAGTGGTATGAATGTCAAAGTCCTGTCGTTAAAAAACGGCATTAGCCGGCCCCTTAACTTTGTTGTTTTATGTCCTTCAAGTGAAATTTGTTCTTTCCATAGTCAAAAATATTTAATAACATTCTGCCAACTGACTGCCTGAGTGATACAGTATAGTCGAACCCAAGGATTCGCGGGGGAATAGGGACCACGACTGCCACCCACCCCGGCCCAAATTGCTAAAATCAGCAAATGCTTATAAAAACACTTATAACTGCCTCTAATAACACTTATAACTGCCTATTTTAATAGTTGTTCAAACACCAAAAAAAAACCCTCTAAAAATGCTTATACCTTCCTATTTTAATGGTTATATCATGAAAAATGTATTTAGTCATGAAAATAATATGAAAATATAGAAATTATGGAATATTTCTCCAGGAAAAATTTTTTGCGATTAAGTGAATTTTCCAGAAATGATGTGGATACATGTTCCATAGAAAAATCTACATATAGGTGAAGCAACGAATCCAGAACTGCAAATACAATCTGTGATTCAACACATACAGAGCTCAAAGATAAAACATCTTGCAAAAATCTATCACATACCTTTGAATGCAAACGAGCAGGTCTAGAGCACTGGTAAGCAATATAATCACACAACCATTTAACGGCACGTTTGCATTCTAGTCCATCTGAAACATTTCATTGGTAATGCTTTATAATGTTAAATTTATAAATTATTACTTCATGTAATGGTATTTTGTTTGTGAGGCCTAAATTTACTGATAAACTCGACACCCACAAACAGAAATGACATTTCACTGAATATGTTAGTTCTCTACTGACCAGTACTTTAATAATTCTGTAAAGGATACTCATTCATAAATATATCTACCTTTAAAACACATTATACATATTTAAGAACACTGCCAAGTTACATAATAACTCACCTTGCTCTGCTATACTGAGGCGTGCAAGCCCCGAAAGAAGCTCCAATCCAGCAAGAGATACATTAACATCACTCTTCCAAGAAGAAATGAGACGATGGCACACTAAGTAGATGGCCCTTACAAAGAGAGCATGGGCTGAATCTGCAGAAAACTTTATTCATTAAAATCCAAAGCTGAATGGAAGTACTATAGGCTTACCAAAAATGTGTATATATGTACATTGGAATAACTTCACATAAAATTGGTACTAACCATTATATGCCTCAAAACCTACATGATGTATAACATCTCAATCCAAACAAACAAAAAAATTAATATAATACGTATAATGCACACTAAGTAGGAGATTGCATCTGCTGAAAGTAAAGCTATGTACATCAGCAGCTATGTACATGGAAGCTCATCATTACAAAATTGTGGATGTTAGCTTGCTTGAGCATATGTACTAACACAAATTTGGAGCTTGAATGTGTTAGTGTTGAGGCTGTGTCCTAACAAGCATAAAAAGTTTTCAAATCCAGTGTACCTCTTGTTTTTTAAACTCCTCTTTTCTTACCTTTGCCACCTAACAGAGGTGTTCCTGCGCAACTTTAATCTATGGCAGTTATTATACTGCACTATACTATGAATGTTTGAAAACTACACTATATAATTAAAATTATAAAATAACTGCCAATCACCAATACCAAGAACATATGAATTTATACTAATGTTCCAGAAAAATTAAAATTATGCAAATTCAAATATATTAACCCTTAAACGCCGAAGCGGTAAAAATCAAAACCTCTCCCGAATGCCGGGGCTGGTTTGGAGTGAGCGCGGAGCGGAAAAAGGATTTTGACGTAAGGAAAAAATCTATTTCTCTGGGCGATTGGCTCGTGTCGCCAGCGAAATATCCTTTAATCTATTATTTCTAGGGTAAATGTACTAACACATACCAGAGAATAAATAAAATAAAGAAAAAGGTCAGTATAACTGACTCGCTCACCCTCCAAGAGGGTGTCGGTATGAACACTAGGCGAGTGAGACCACTACCACGAGCCAAATGCCAATAGAAATCTCCCACTACAAAAACCCTCCATGAGGGGAGCCGACCCACAGAGTGAGCAGCTCGTACTACTACTACTCCATCCCATGCTGCCGACTGCTGCGCCTCTGGTGGCCATCCTGAAGTTAGCAGACAATCTTGGGCGAAGGGATGGGTAGGGTGGGATTTCGCTGGCGACACGAGCCAATCGCCCAGAAATAGATTTTTCCTTACGTCAAAATCCCTTTTCTGGGCTCAGCTCGTGTCGCTGCGCGAAATCGTACCAGAGAAATAGCACAAGATTGTAAACAAAAGTAATAAAATAAATCAGAATAGGTCTCAAATAAAAGGTAAAATAAATATAAAAAGAATATAATTGCTAAAAAGATACATATACACAGTGATACAAAAATAGAAATATGCTTAAATTACACTTAATTCTAATCATGTTTCTTAACATAAGGTAATACATATATACAGAGGTAAAATGGCTTACATGTATCAAAATGGTATCTGTGTAAAGGCATGTATCAAAAAAAAATATATAGCAATTAATATAATCAAATGAACAAACCAATCAACAATAATAATATATAAAGGAATGTATATGACTTAATATACAAAACCCGTAACCATTATAAATAAGATGTATCCCCTAGCATAAAAATAAGGGGATAACATCCATGAGATCAATATCTATAATCATCTGTGAGTGTCCCTAGCAAAAAAATAAGGGGCACCCACTACACCATCATAAAAGCAGCTAAGACACAAGGTGAATGTAAATGAACAAGGCAGGAATAGACGAACTGTTGGGTGAGGCAGGTAGAAAGGAGGACTGAATCTTCTACTACAGATTAGCTAGAGTCAGGGGAAACTATGTTACCCGCTGCTACTGCTGAAAATTTCAGAGCTTCCAAGGACTTAAGGTAATGACGTTTGAAACCCAACTGTCGTAGATTTCCATCCGGTATACTTTTTCAACTCATCGAAGGTCATATTGTTGGAAAAATTATTGAATTGGGTGGCTACTGGCCCTGACATCATGTGCTTTCGGGAAAGAGTCAGGATTGGCTTGCTTAATAAAAGTACAGGATTTGTTGCCTGATGCCTTTAATGGATAAAGTTTCCACCTTTTTCCCTCTTAAAGAGGGGACCCGATGAGGATGAGGAGGTCCTGGACAGAAAGGCTCGTAAGGTTGAAACTGGGCAAAGAGATACATCTTGTGGAAGGGTAGTTACCTTCCAAGGTTCCCACCTCATCAAAGGATCTTCATTCTTTGCTAAAAAGCTACGTTTCCGGAGAAAGTAGGACTTCCCCCTGTGGGAAGGAATTGAATATGATCCGGATCTCTGGATAAAGCCGACAGTTCTGAAATTCTTGCTCCAGAAGCTAAGCTTAATAAAAAATAGGGTTTTTCTTAAGAGCATTATAAACGAGCAGTGTCATTATCGGTTTCTGAAGCCAGTTTTAGAACATCGTTTAAGAACCATGAAACTGACGTAGGCCTTACAGAAGGTCTAAGTCTAGCACATGCCTTAGGAATAGACGAGAAGTAGGAATCCGTCAAGTCTATGTTGAACCCAAATTGAAATATCTTTTTCAAGGCTGACTTGTTTGTCGTAATCGTGCTAGCTGCTAAACCTTTTTCAAATAGGGATCTGAAAAAGGATATAGCTGAATTAATTGTCATGATTCTAATATCTGATTCTCTCAGGAAGATTGCTAACTTTTTGACAGCAGCATCATACTGTCTCAAAGTTGAATCCCTTTTATCGGATTCCAAGAAGAGAATATTCTGAGGGTCAATATTCGCATCTCTTTTTGCCGCAAACTTCATGAAATCCATAAAGTTAGGGTTTTGAGAATCCCTGAGGAAGCGAACACAGTCTTCGTTTGTACTGACTGGAGCCTGGGATTGGGGATCCGAAGAGGGCGAAGGCCCAGTTCCAGAATTAGGGGATACCAATTGCTCTTCGGCCAGTCTGGGGCTACTAGAGCCACTTGACCCTTGAATGTCCTGAGTTTGTTTAACACCTTCATGAGAAGATTCACTGGAGGGAAGACATAAATCTTCTTCCAGTTGTTCAGTCTAGAGCCAGGCCGTCCGTGGCATAGGCCAGAGGGTCCAGGTTGGGGGCTACATAACACGGTAGTTTGTGGTTCGCTTGGGATGCGAAGAGATCCACCTGTAGCCCTGGAACTCTTTGAAGGATCCATTGGAACGAACTGTTGTCCAGTGACCATTCCGACTCTAGGGGCACTGATCGGGATAGCGCGTCTGCTATGACGTTTCTCACTCCAGCTATGTGGGTGGAGGAGAGATGCCAACTGACTTGTCTGCCAGGGAGAAGATGGCTACCATGACAGATTTAGATGACGTGACTTGGAGCCTCCTCTGTTTTATTTATACAATGTACTACCACTGCGCTGTCCAGGACTAGCTTTATGTGGTGGAGTACTTTGGGTGGGCGCAACCTTTTTAGAGTCAAGAACACTGCCATTGCCTCCAGTACGTTTATATGGAACTGACGGAACTGAGGTGACCAAGTTCCTTGAACCTTTTTGGACCTGGGAATACCCTTCCCCAAACCGCTTAATGGACGCGTCTGTGTGGATGGTGATCCCTGGTGGAGGGAACTGAAGAGGTACTGACACTGACAAATTCTTGACTTTCGCCCACGGCCGAAGTCGATGCTTTAGAATCAGAGGGACTGAGGATAGTTTTGTCCCTGGACCTGACATTTGCTCGTGAGCGCCAATTCTGGTTAGGTCTTTCAGTTTGGCTTTTCATTAAGACTTTTGTCACTGATCAAACGGAGAGAACCCAGGATCCTTTCCTGAATCCTCCTTGACGCCAGTTTGTGACTTAGAAATTGCTTGACTGACTTCGCTATTTCTTCCTTTTGGCTGATGGAATCGACAGAGTATGGGAGGATAGATTCCATTGAATGCCCAGCCACTGAAAGTTTGACTCTGGAGTGAGTCTTGACTTGGTCCTGTTTATCTTGAAGCCTAGATATTCCAGGAACTGAATCACTTTCAGTGTAGCTCTGTTGCATTCCTCGACTGTTGAAGCCCAGATCAACCAATCGTCGAGATACGCTACTACCATAATCCCTTTGTGACCTGAGTTGTTGCACACCACTTCCGCTAGCTTCGTGAACACCCTGGGTGCCACGTGAGTCCGAAGGGAACTACCTTGAAGGAGAATGTCTGGTCTCCTATCTTGAAACCCAGATACGGACGGAAGTGTCTTGCAATAGGGATATGATAGTAGGCGTCTGTAAGATCGATAGAGGTGGTGACGGCACACGGGGAAGTAAGGTCCGCACCTGCGAGATCGTGAGCATCTTGAACTTGTCGCAGCGGATGGCTAAGTTTGTTTAAGCGGGACAAGTCTAAGATTACCCTTCTTTTTTGTGAGCCTTTCTTTGGCACGCTGAACAAGCGACCTTGAAATTTTAATCTCTTGACTCTCGCTATAGCTCCTTTCTGAAGGAGGTCCTCCGCGTACTCTGTCAATTCCTTGGAAGGAAGTTGACGGAAAGGTCTGGATGGAGGTGGGTTCGTCAACCAGCTCCAACCCAGGCCTTTTGACACTATGCTCTGAGCCCATTCGCTGAAGTTCCACCGGTGGCGAAAGTGAAACAGCCTCCCTCCTACCCGAATTTCTTCATTGTTCTGGTAACCGCCTCGGCCTCCTCTGAAGTGCTTTCCCCTATTAAAGGGGCCTCCCGATCCTCTCCCACGAAAGGAACGCTTACCTCTTGCCTCCCTTACCGAGCGGTCATACTTCTGTGAAGCTTGTTGACTCTCGAAGGCTTGATTGTAAGCTGGAGAGATGGCGTAAGAGGTGGAGGGCTGAGGCTGAGGGGATATCACATAAATTGGCTGTGATTGAGCTTTAGAAGTGGAAAAGTTGGGCTGTTTGCACTAAGGGCAACCGGCTGGAACTTTGCTGAGGAAAGCGTGGGGCTGCTTTTTCTGGTAAGGATGGAAACAAAAGCCTGGGTTTCCTCTGTCCCTTACCTTTAGCTGTCAGGTCTTGCCTCCTCTTAGCCGTAAGGCCCCAACGGTCCTTAAGGGCTCTGGTTCAGCCTCGTAGCCTCTGCCTGGACTTCTTTCCAACCCCATAGCTTCTGGGAAGAGATCTGCTCCCCAGATGTTAGACGAAAGTAACCTATTCGGCTCATGCCGAATGGTTGCCTCTTGTAGGACATGCTTCCTACAATTCGTTCTAGCAGTGGCAAACTCAAACATATCTGACTGTACCGTTTGAGTCAGGGATTTGGTCATGAGCTTAAAAAGCGGTTCTGAGCCATAGGCTATGGTTGCTACCTCGGTCATAGCCATAGAGTTAATTGATCTGGCTAATCGCGATTTCGCGTCGAACTCAGCCTGAATAAGGCTATCTGGGAGCCTGGGTAGCTTTTCACCAAACTGCTCCATAGCACGTCCGGTTTGAGTTTGCCAGCTGAGAAGGTGTTCGGCAAGTCTTCCCACAATTCTCCGGCTGAGGGGAGTAACGGAGATGTGGGATCTGCTTCCTTCAATTGAGTATGGGTTCCCCCTTCTGGGCCGCTGGGATGGTAGACCTCGCGATCCTTTTGTCAGGAACAGGAGCGGGGTACTCCATCCAATGTGAAAATGGTAAAGGGACTCTTAAAAGGTTGTATCTTGGTGTTAGAACAATCCATGTCCTCTAAACACCTGAGCCATTCTCTCTGAGCCTGGTCTCGTGAATAGAGGACTGTCTCCTTTGGTACCCTATCATCCCGAACCATGGCTGAAGCTGTGAGCCTTGCGTAGCCTATGAACGGAGGCTGGAGGTTCTTCCGGGTAGAACTCGAAGTCCTCTATCCTTCGAGTTCCAAATTCCGGTATAGAAATGAGACCGTCTTGGAAGGGGGCGTATGACGCTACTCTCCATGGGTTGTTCATCGAGAACGGAGGTAGCGAGTCATACGGAGGAAGCTGAGTTCCACTTGTATTGGAAAGTGGAGGAGAGGCTAGAGGAGCTTCTCTCAGTCCGGCTATAATGGAGTCTTGGGAAGTAATCCTATCCGACAATCGAGAGATCATTTGTTCCATGCTACTCTTTAGGGACCCAACCAGGTCGCCCACCTGTTGCAACAGGCCAGCATTGGAGTCCAAAGCCGAGCTGCTGTGGAGGTGGAGGGGTGGCTCTGAATCGGAACCAAGGGTAGCAGAACTGGTGACTCTGCCGGAGTGCGAGATCTCTCTCTGGAGGATTTACTCCTCGAGGACTTAGAGCCGGAGCTAGAAGCTTTAGACCTGTCTGCTCCAAGGATTCCCAGCCGGAGACTTACGCGAGGAGGATGAAGCCGAAGCCGTCTTCTTAGACGACGACGACGTCTTTGTCAAGGATTTCACTGCTTGACCTTGACCTTAGGTCTAACCGAAGCGTCAGGAGGAGTATACAATTCATCACCTGTAAAGCCTTGGAAGGATGGGAGAGGTTGCAGGAGTAGAAGAAACAGTTACGCCCAAGGGTGACCCGTTGGGTGTCCATCCCCCTTACCTACCTCGACTCCAACAGGTCGTCTACACCTACCATAGGTTCCACATTAATATCTAAAGTCGCGACGTCCGTGGAGATATCCTGGTCTTGGTCAGTTAATGAGGCAGCCAGCTGTTGTTGGATGAAGGCGATAGTCGGGGCCGCCTCTACTGGGTCGACGTATCCTGTCGCCTTGCCTCCGGGGAAGATTAATACCGCCAACCGTTTCTCTAGGATGTAGGGCATACCCTTGGCGGCGTTCTTCCCAAAACCGCCGACCCATTGCCCACCGCAGGGTTGCCAGTGCGGTATCCCTCACTGCCGGCGCCTGGAAGAGAGGGCGTAGATTAGATTTGAAGAATCACTTAAAAACTAAAACTTAAAGTATAAACTTAAACTTAGATGGCCTTAATTAAGTTAAGTGAATGATGAAAACTTAAGCACTAAACAGAAGCGGAAGCAGCTACCGGAGATGGAATACTTCTTACCCCGTCTTAAAAAGCTGGCTCACCAGATCGTAACATATGGTACACGTCTCGATGGTACCAGACCTGGATGTCCCCGTGCAGAGTCGCGCATGGAGCATGGGACCGGCAAACTTCGTGTCCACATGGGTCTGAAGTGTGGCGGCGCATCCCGGATGCTCACAGTTGGTGGCCTGTAAGTGGGAAGACACATGAGTACCTTAAAGAATATCACTTACAGGCTAAAGGACAGAAGAACTCCGTTGCATGCCGGAGCTCGGATTTGTTTGGGCATAACCCCTCCCTGAATCGCCTGAATAGGCTATAATCCCGAGAGATCCGGTAAGACATGTAAGGGAGGGGGGATTGGTTTAAGGGTACTTAGATAAACTTATAGTTAATCTAATAACACTTAAACCTAAAACTCAAACGAACCGGACCAAGTCCAGTGCGTAGCGGAGTGTAGTAACTCAGCAATACGGTAAGGTTAGCAGGGACCCACTGTATGTTCCGGTCCACTCTACTGGGGTGACTAACATCTTTCCGCTGGAGTACCTACCAGGACTCCGGTCAAGAAAGGAGCCCTAGTAAGGTGGGAAAGAGCGAGAAGACATACAGGCTCGAGCTAGCACGGAGCGACAAGGCAGCAACGGAGGGGGGGGAAAGGCCAGTACCCCCCACCACGTTACCACCCGGCCGGACCGAGGAAGCCGAGAAGCCGGAGACCAGTCTGGGTCTGTCCCGACTCCTAGCCCCTCCGCCTGGGGGGAGAGAGGGAGGCCGGCCTCGGGTATGTGGAGCGAGCATGGGCAGACCGACCCACCCTCCCCCGACTCTATGGAAGAGCGGGAAGGGGGGTGGGGGGAAGGTGACTGGGCAGCGCGTCTTGGCTGTCTCGTGATCACGTAGTGACCACGAGGCGGTAAGACCAAAACAAGACAACTAAGCCTAGGACAAACCAACTGATCAGAGAGAAGCTATCGGGAAGCAACTGAACTGAAAAGCGGTAGCATATAGGCCCACTGGGCCAAAAACCAAAAACTGATCAGAGAGAAGCTATAGGAAGCAACGAACTGATGAGCGGTAGATAGGCTCAATGAGCCAGGACCTAGGCTAAGCCAGACGCCTAACTAACCTAACTATAACAAAATACATAATATAAATAAAATAAAAATTAAAGAAAGAAGGCAATATAGTAGGAGAAAAAATCCAGAAGATGTACGGACTAACCCGAAGGCAAGTCTACCACTCAAAGCTAGTCAGAGGCCGATACTAAGAGCCGGGACTAGGGTCTGGATAGAGAAGCCTACATAAGGTAAAAGGCATGCATGCATGACAACCTGAGTAGACAGTACCCTAAGTAAAGCGGATAAAATAATATAGAGCGTACATAGATAAGGGGAGTGCTTCTAGGTATGGGAGACCAAGAACGAACCCACCACGAGGCAGAACCATGCTGCCATGCATCCCGACCCAGAGTTCGTATTTATACCTAAAAAACGGCAAATACTGACTCAGGGCCGGAAAAAAACCGACTAACCATAAATACTGAGTACTTAACTTAGCTGCTGCGATAGCTGCACGCTCCATTATAGATAAATCCAACGAAAGGGCACAAAAAACACAGAGAGAAAAAATGGCACGTGTGACTCGTGTGCGCTACCTGAAAAGGATGTCCACCAGAGGCGCAGCAGTTGGCACATGGGTGGAGTAGTATTAGTACTAGCTGCTCACTCTGTGGGTCGGCGCCCCTCATGGAGGGTTTTTGTATGTGAGAATTTCTATTGGCATTTGGCTCGTGGTAGTGGTCTCACTCGCCTAGTGTTCATACCGACACCCTCTTGGAGGGTGAGCGAGTCAGTTATACTGACCTTTTTCTTTATTTTATTTATTCTCTGGTATGTGTTAGTACATTTACCCTAGAAATAATAGATTAAAGGATATTTCGCGCAGCGACACGAGCTGAGCCCAGAAAATAATTTTTTCAAAAAATCACAGCGTGCTTAGTTTTGAAGATTAAGAGTTCATTTTTGGCTCCTTTTTTTGTCATTGCCTGAAGCTTAGTATGCAACCATCAGAAATGATAAAAATTATCATTATCATATATAAATAATGCGATATATGATAGCGCAAAAACGAAATTTCATATATAATTGTATTCAAATCGCGCTGTGCACAAAACAGTTAAAGGTAACAAGTTACTTTTTTTTCGTTGTAATGTAAACTAAATTGCAATCTTTTTGGCATATAACACATTGTAAAACGATAAAAGCAACACAGAGAAAATATTATCACAAAATAATGCATGAATTCATAACGCGCGGACGTAAATATTTTTTTTTTAAATTCACCATAAATCTAAATATTGTTATAGAGACTTCAAATTTGTTTCAAGATGAAGTTAAATGATGGAATATTACGATAATGTAAGAGTTTTAGCTTACAATTGCAGTTTTCGACCATTTCGGACGAGTTAAATTTGACCAAATGTCGAAATTTTTTTATAAATTTTTATTTACATGCAATTATTTCGGAAATTAGAAAAGCAATAACCTTCAAATATTTTTCCTTTTATTATACATGAAAATTGCACACATTTTCATATATAAAACTCTATGACAAATGCCTCAATATGTAACGGAGCAAATTTTCCGAGAATGCAATGTACGCAATTCGGAGATTTATGGCGGAGAATCCGCGTGCAGAGGGAAGGAAAGTTTTTTTCATAAATTCACCATAAATCAAAATATTGTGCTAGAGACTTCCAATTTATTGCAAAATGAAGGTAAATGATTGAATACTACTAAAATATGTTATTGTTATTATACAATTAAGTTTGTTCATACTTACCTGGCAGATATATATATAGCTGGTATTTCTGACGTCCGACAGAAATTTCAAAACTCGCGGCACACGCAGTGGGCGGCCAGGTGGTAGTATACCCATTCCGCCGCTGGGAGGCGGATATCAGGAACCATTCCCATTTTCTATTCATATTTTTTATTAATGCCTCTGTCTCCTGAGGGGAGGAGGTGGGCACTTTAATTTATTATAATATCTGCCAGGTAAGTATGAACAAACTTAATTGTATAATAACAATAACATTTTGTTCACCTGCCACTTACCTGACAGATAATATATAGCTGAATCCCACCTTTGGATGGTGGGAAGAGACAGAATAGGATTTTTAGGAAACTTAAATTAAGTAGATGATATACATCTTGGTTCCTTACCTGTTTGCAAAGATAGACTATGTGATTACTGTCACGTAAGGCTGCTTTTGCTTAATCACAGAGTTGCCAGCCAGGTGGAGACCTGTAGTGCTGGTGCGCTCTGGATGATCTGTCAACGGTGCGAGACCTCAGCGTGACAAGATCATCGAGGCCATACAAATGAGGGCAACGAAGCAACTGACCACCACCTGACCAACTATACACAAAACCCCTTAAAACTAACTAAAGGATGGGAGATCTTCACATAAGACTCACCACAACCTAAAAACACAACAACCTAACTTAAACCTAACTAAGGAATAGGGAAAGAGCTACTTCCGGACCCCAATACTGTGTCCGCAGAAACGTATGGCCCCAGTGCATTACAATCGTCATAGATCGTTCTCACATCCCTTAGGTAATGTGAGGCGAAGACGGAGTACTCCTCCAAAAGGTGCAATCAAGGATGTCCTTGATTGACATGTTCTTTTGGAAGGCAAGAGAGGTAGCGACGGCTCGTACTTCGTGCGCTTTTACTCGGAAGAGGCTCAAATCGTCTTCTGGAAAGATGAATGAGCCTCCCGAATGGTGTCCCTTAGAAAGAAAGCCACAGCATTCTTCGATAAAGGTAACTCTGGCCTCTTCACAGAGCACCAGAGGTTACCTGAGGGACCTCTTACCTCTTTAGTTCTATGCACGTAGAACTTGAGAGCCCTGACCGGGCACAGGACTCTCTCTGGTTCTTGGCCCACCAGACTTGACATACCCTTGATCTCGAAAGTCTTCGGGCCAAGGGTTCGAAGGATTTTCATTCTTCGCCAAGAAAAGATGGGTTCAACGAGCAGACAGCATTGTCCCCTTTGAATCCCATTAACTTGCTAAACGCTTGAATTTCACTAACTCTCTTAGCCGTCGCAAGAGAAGTTAGGAAAAGAGCCTTCCTTGTCAGGTTTCGAAGAGACGCTGTCTGAAGCGGTTCGAAAGTGCTCGACATAAGGAATTTTAGGACTACATCCAGATTCCATGATGGAGGTCTCATTTGAGGAACCTTCGAGGTCTCGAAAGACTTCAAAGGTCATGAATATCCTTGTTGTCAGACAGGTCTAGGCCTCTTTTGGCCTAAAACCGCTGACAAAACATTGCTTTATATCCCTTGATGGTAGGGACCGTCTAATTTCTGCACATTTCTGAGAAATAGCAGAAAAATCAGCTATCTGGTTCACAGAGGTCGAGGAAGAGGAAACTCCCTCCTTTTTACACCATGCCCTGAAGGAAGCCCACTTCGACTGGTAAACAGCTCTTGTGGAAGCACGTCTCGCATGTGCGATTGCTCTCGCAGCTGCTTTCGAAAAACCTCTCGCTCTGACCAACTTTTCGATAGTCTGAACGCAGTCAGACTCAGAGCGGAGAGTTTTGGTGAAACCTTTCGAAGTAGGCTGTTTGAGTAGATCTTTCCTCCAGGGCAATGTCCTTGGAAAGTCTACAAGGAAAGACATGACCTCTGTGAACCATTACTCTCGCTGGCCACATCGGAGCGATCAGGGTTAACCTTGTCCCTTCCGAGGCCGCAAACTTCCTCATGACTTCCCCAGAATCTTGAATGGTGGGAAGGCGTATAAGTCTAGGCCCGTCCAATTCCAAAGCAAAGCGTCTACCGCGATTGCTTCTGGATCCAGGACCGGGGAGCAGTAAAGAGGAAGTCTCTTGTTCCTTGACGTTGCGAATAAGTCGACCAGTGGAACGTCCCCACAGCATCCACAGGTCTCGACAAACGTCCTCGTGCAAGGTCCATTCCGTCGGAAGGACTTGGTCCCGACGACTGAGAAGGTCTGCCCTGACGTTTTTGCACTCCTGCAATGAATCTCGTCAGGATAGTCACCTTTTTTCTTTTTGCCCACAGCAGAATCTCTCTCGCTAGGGAGTACAACGTTCTGGAGTGTGTTCCTCCCTTGGTTTTTTTAAATAAGCGAGTGCTGTGGTATTGTCCGAGTTTATCTGAACAATCTTGTTTTCCAAACTCTTTTCGAAGAACTGCAGGGACAGAAAAACTGCTGCCAGTTCTTTGACATTTATATGCCAGGTTACCTGTTCCCCTCTCCAGGAGCCTGACACTTCCTTCCCCCCTAGTGTTGCTCCCCATCCTGTGATGGAAGCGTCTGAAAACAACACTAGGTCGGGGCTCAAAGACTTAGGGACACGCCCTCTTGAAGCTTCTGAGGGTCCAACCACCATCTTAGGTGGTTCTTGATTGGAATCGATATTCTCAATACTGCATTGAGATCGTCTTTGGCCTTCCACTCGTCTGCCAAGAAGAATTGGAAGGGAGGCTGATGTGCAGTCTTCCCAAGAAACAAACCTTTCCAGCGAGGAAATGGTCCCCAGCAGACTCATCCATTCCCTTGCCGAGCAAGTCTCTTTCCTTAGAAAGGCTGAGATCTTTTCTAAGCCTAGCCGCTGACGTTCCTGGGACGGAAACGCTCGAAAAGCCACTGAATCCATCTGAATCCCCAGATACACGATGGACTGTGTTGGGGTCAGATGCGACTTTTCGAGGTTGACCAAAGAATTCCCCAGGGACTTCGCTAAGGCTAAAGTGAACTGCAAGTCCTTCAGACACTTCTCCCTCGACGACGCTCTGATCAGCCAGTCGTCGAGGTATAGGGAAAACTCTATTCCCGAAGAGTGTAGCCACCTCGCTACGTTCTTCATCACCACTGTGAACACCATCGGAGCTGTGGTCAGTCCGAAGCACATAGCTCTGAACTGCCATACTTTCTTGTTCAAGACAAATCTTAGATACTTTCTTGAAAGAGGGTGGATCGGGATGTGAAAGTACGCGTCCTGCAAGTCTAAGGATACCATCCAGTCGCCCCGGTCTCAACGCTCCCAGAACAGAATGAGGCGTCTCCATCGTGAATTTGATCTTTTCCACGAAAAGATTGAGCCTGCTTACATCTAGAACTGGACGCCAACCTGACGACTGCTTGGTACTATGAAGATTCTGTTGTAAAAACCTGGAGACCCCAGGTCCGCGACTTGTTCCACCGCTCTTTTGTCGATCATCTGTTGAAGGAGATCGAACAAGACTTTCTTCTTTTCTCCTTGGTAGGATGGAGAAAGGTCTCTGGGAGTCGTAGAAAAAGAGAGGAAGATCTAAAAAGAAAGGGATCTTGTTACCCCGCTCCGCCACGATCTTGAGGGACCAAGAGTCCGTGTCGCTCTCTCTCACGCTCCCGCAAAATACTTCAGTCTGGCTCCGACTGGTGTCTGAAGGACATGCTTTTCACTTGGAAGGCTTTGGCTTAAAGGAAGCTCTTCCTCGTGAAAACCCTCTCCCCTCGAGAGCTGCTCTCGAGGGGGGAGCCCCACGAAAGGGCTTTACTTTCTTCGGCGGACGAACTGCAGCCGAAGAGGTTGAAGGTACGGCTGACCGTCTTGTAGACTGGGCCAAAGGTCCTGAGTAGCCTTCTCTTGTAAGCTGTTCGTCAGGTCCTTTACCAAAGTCTGGGGGAAGAGATGGTTCGAAAGAGGCGAAAACAACAAATCCGCTTTCTGAGCTGGCGTCACCGACGAGCTGTGAAGTTGCACAGCAAAGCTCTCTTTTTAATAAAGCTGTTCCAAAGTGAGATACGAGCTCCTCCGAACCATCCCTGACGGCTTTGTCCATACATGCTAACACGCTGGACAGCTCCCCCAGACTAAGAGATTCTGGGCTTCTCGCTTGCATATCCAGAACTCCCAAACACCAGTCAAGGAAGTTGAAGACTTCCAGCGTCCCGAGCAGACCTTCAAATGATGGTCAGTCTCCGACGCGGTCCAAGTTACCTTGGCAGAGGGTAAAAGCGACCTCCTCTGCAAATCCACAAGGCTTGAGAAATCTCCCTGAGCCGAAGAAGGGATACGAACTCCCAAATTCTTCATCTTTTGGTTCTATACCAAATGCCCCCTTTTCCACTAAGTCTAGTTGGAGGCAAGGCGAAGGTCGTCTTACCTTGGTCTCTCCTTCGTATCATCCAATCCTGGAGCTTTTTAAAAGCACTTTGTTGATAGAGAAGTTTTTCATCTCTACAAACTCCGGGTTTTTCCAGTTTTAGATGAAGAAACTGCGAAGGAGGAGACTTGGGAGCTGCGGGCTGAAATTTGTCTTCAAACGAAGAACGCAAGAGTCGTACGAGGACTTTATAGTCCGAGATAGAAGGGGCTGTAGCAGGTTCCTCTTCAGCCGATTCAGCCGAACTACTTAGCTCTCCTTCTTCTCTAAACGGAAGAGGAGACCGTCTGTCAGGAGAAGGCGTCCTAATGGCGGGTCTTGGCTTTATCAAAGGACCCCTATCCTTGCTAGATGCAGCCTTATTACGGCTGTCTTCTTTATGACGCTTACTGCTCGTTGAAGGATAGAGCGTCCTGAGGAGGACGAGCGTCCCTCAGCGCCTTCCGCAGCAGTCTCACCTGCTCGAGAAGCGTCCTTACATTTCTTCGCTGGCATACGTGCCTGTGCACGTAAACTAGCGTCTGGGTAAGACTTCTTGATCAGAATCCCCAAAAACGTCTTGAAAGGAGGTCTGAACGTCCTGGCGAGTTCCTGCCAAGCGTCCTGTCTAGCGTCCTGGTGAAGTCCTGCCGGCGCCTGTCCTGTCTAGCGTGCCTGGCGAGCGTCCTGACGAACGTCCTGCCTTAGCGTCCTGCCAAGCGTCCTGACGAACTGCTTACGTCCTCCGCCACACGTCTTGACAAGCGTCCTGACGAGCGTCTTGCCGAAGTCCTGCCGAACGTCTTGCCGAACGTCCTGCCGAACGTCCTGCCGAACGTCCTCGTACAGAGCGTCCTCCTCAAAAGCGTCCTGACGTAACGTCCTTCTAGCGGACGGACGAGATCGGCGAATCGCCGAAGGAGAAGCGATCGGCGAACGAGACGAAGTAGGAGAAGGCGAAGGAGACTGCTTAGTCCTCTTGACAGGCAGTCTAAGGTCCTTCCTTCCTCCGCTTAGGCTCGACTGCTGCTGGGCGAGTCCTCTGAGCCTAAGCGAGGATAGCTGGTCCTGAAGGGACAAAAGAATGTTCTTCGGTTGGGGAAGAATGAGCAGAGGAAGCAGGACTGATCCTGTGAGAAGACGAGGGGCGAGGGGACGCCTCCTTCCTTCTCACAGGTACAGCTACCTGTTTCTCAGGTATACGCGCCTGTGCACGCAACCTAGCGTCCTCATCGGAGGAGATCCTACCTCTCTTCTGAGGCGGAAAGACATCATAAGCGTCTTCGACGAAAGCGGCAAAAGAGGACGTGAAGCGTCCTCCGCAAGAAACGTCCTTTTTAAACGGACGAGAGTCTCTCCGAGCGCTCCACCCCTTGCGCGGGAGGACGCGCGGAGGACGAGAAGCACTCTTCAGGACGCGCGCTCGTGCACGGTCCTTGGCAGCCTGGGTCTTTGCTACAGGGTCTGCCGAAGGGACGCCAGATCGGTGGGAAGCCTCCCCGTAACCCTCTTGCGGCTTTCGACATACCTCCTCCCTGGGTCTTGGGAGTCTGATAGAGGTCTAGGCCTAGAGGCATTATGGGGCCGATCTGACGCCCCCTCCACCAACACTGGGGCACGATCACACACTTGCACCGAGCCAGTTTCTAAGGCTTTCACTTTGGTCTCCAGAGTGCGAAGAGACTCCCAAAATCATAGAGAGAGCATTCGCTTCTCCCGACACAGAATCAGAGCCCGAAGGCAACACAGGTTTAGGGGTTGTAAACACTACAGGTGTTAGTGCAGGAGAGATGTTAGTCTTACCTTTGGAAGAACCACCACCTCCTTGAGGAAGACCTCCTATCCTATCGCGCTCCAATTTAAGGCGATAGGACTCATATACTCTCCAATTCATCATCAGTCAATTTCTCACATTCATTGCACCGATGATCAATCAAACAATTAAGCCCCCTACAACTCATACATACTGTGTGGGGTCTACCGATGCTTTCGGTAGCCTCACCTTACAATCAGCCCTCACACACACTCTGAAACTCACAACACTTGATAGACATATCTTATAGAGAAAAGTCAATCCAAAATCAAAAAACGGTCCACTATCGCGCATGCCAATTCAACAATCCAATTCAATACCAAAAAAATCAATCAGATACTTAAAAGCGAGTCCAATTTCCAAAAAATCCTGAGCAGAGGTCTGTTAAACAGATGTTTACGACCGGCGACAGAAAAAAAATATGAATAGAAAATGGGAATGGTTCCTGATATCCGCCTCCCAGCGGCGGGAATGGTACTACCACCTGGCCGCCCACTGCGTGTGCCGCGAGTTTTGAAATTTCTGTCGGACGTCAGAAAATTCAGCTATATATATATCTGTCAGGTAAGTGGCATGAACAAAATAAGAGTTTTAGCTTATAATTGCGTTTTTCGACCATTTCGGTAGAGTCAAAGTTGACTGAACATGGTTTTTCTATTTATCGTGATTTATATGCAAATATTTCGAAAATGAGAAAAGCTACAACCTTCAATTATTTTTCGTTGTATTCTACATGAAATTGCGCACATTTTCATATATAAAACTTAATGTAACGGCTAATTTTAAAATGGTGAAAACATTACCACAATCGCACGTATGATTTTTTCGGAAAGAGTTACCGCTCGGACGTAAGGAAATGTTATTTTTTTCATAAATTCCACCCATAAATCGAAATATTTGTGCTAGAGACTTCCAATTTGTTACAAAATGAAGTTTAAATGATTGAATATTACTAAAATATAAGAGTTTTAGCTTACAATTGCGTTTTTCAACCATTTCGGTAGAGTCAAATTGACCAAAGGTTGAAAATTGTACACTTATCATTTTTTATATGAAAATATTTCAAAACTGATAAAAGCTACAACCATGGGTTTTTTTTTGTTTTTAGTTGTATTGTGCATGAAATTGCGCACATTTCCAAATATAAAACTTTATGTAACGGCTAATTTTTAAAATGGTGCAAATATTACCACAATCCCATGTATGATTTTTTCGGAAGAGTTACCACGCGGACGTAAGGAATAAGTTTTTTCATAAATTCACCATAAATCAAAATATTGTGCTAGAGACTTCCAATTTGTTGCAGAATTAAGGTAAATAGTTGAATATTACTACAATATAAGCGTTTTAGCTTACAATTGCGTTTTTCGACCATTTCGGTAGAGTCAAAGTTGACCGAAGGTGAAATTTTGGCACTTATCGTTATTTATATGGAAATATTTCAAAACTGATAAAAGCTACAATCATGAGTATTTTTTTGTTGTATTCTAAATGAAATTGCGCGCACTTTCATATATAATACTTCATGTAACGGATAATTTAAAACGGTGCAAAAATTATGTCAAAGTGACGAAATAATTTTTGAGTTGTGTCACTGATACTTTTTAGTGCGGCAAGAAAGAAATTCGCGCTTGCGCGCCTGCATAACGATTGTAAACAAAACAACACCTTGATCCGTGAACTCCCAGCATCCCCCAAGGCGCGTGATTCAAAAGTTTGGTTCATAACTTCTCTTTTCATGTCTCATTTGGTTCATGACAAACCCATCATTAATAGCAGACCAAATGCAAAGCCTTTAAAACACTCAATACTTCATTCCCAACTAAAAAAAAAAAAATGATAGTTAAGTTAAGATACAATAAAGTTTTGTACATACTTACCTGGCAGATATATACTTAGCTATAGACTCCGTCGTCCCGACAGAAATTCGAATTCGCGGCACACGCTGCAGGTAGGTCAGGTGATCTACCGCCCCTGCCGCTGGGTGGCAGGAATAGGAACGATTACTGTTCTAGAACCAGATTTTCTCTTCCACCTGTCTCCTAAGGGGAGGTTGGGTGGGCCATCAATCGTATATATCTGCCAGGTAAGTATGTACAAAACTTTATTGTATCTTAACAATATCATTTTTGTACATGGAACTTACCCAGCAGATATATACTTAGCTGATTGACACCCTTGGTGGTGGGGAAAGAGACAACTATTTACTGAATAGACAGGTTAAACAACTACGTTGTAGGTAATAAATAAATAAAACCTTGGTTCCTACTTGATCAGGCGGAAGACTCCATGGCTAATGCCTAGGAATCTGCTTCGCCTCAAGAGCCTCAGCCGAGGATGTGACCTATGGCTAAGAGTTCTTGTGGGTCTGTCGATGGGGTCTTATCCATTTACTCGACAGAGCCTCTTACATGACAATATGCCTATGCCTAGTGGGCATAATTAAGGAGCACAAACACCGATCCCGATCACCTGATCCTAACACGAGGGTTAGTGCTTAAGTTGAAAAGAGTTATCTACAAACTCCTTTCAAACAACCCAAAGAAAAAAACACGACGTTAAATAAAATTTAACTACTAGTAAGGATCAGTATCTGCTCCCTATCCCAGCAATGTATCCGCAGACACGTATCAACCAAGAGAGAAGGATCCCTCGAAGGTTATCTTGACATCCTTCGGATAATGGGAAGTCAACACAGAGTTGCATCTCCCGTATGTGACAGCTAATATGTCCTTATGACATATTGTTAGGGAAAGAACAAGAATTCGGAAAAGCTCGCACTTCATGCGCTTTTAATTCTCAGCTGTTTGAAGGAATCATCAATGCACTTATCAAGTGCTTAGGAGATCACAATGTCTCAAAGAAGGCCAGGGCGTCTTTGATATAGATCTCTTCTGGGTGAAGCCTGGAGCCTGGCTAGCGCTTCGTGCCTGGCAGTTCGTGCCTGCCAGGCGCCTAGGCGCCTGGTCTAGCGCCTCGCGCCTGGCTGGAGCCTTGCGCCTGAATGCTAGAGTGGCTGGAGCCTCGCGCCTGACGCCTTGCGCCTGGTCTGGGCCTAGCGCCTGGCTGGTGCTGATTGGCTCCTCCTTCCTGGATGCGCCTCGCGCCTGGCGGAGCCTTGGCTGGAAGTACCTTGCGATGAGCACTGGAGCCTGGCAGAAGACTCATGTTAGTCTATGAGTCTGCGTCAAGAGTTTCAGCGAGGTAGGGACCTATGACTGACAAACCCATCTGGATCATGTCAATGGGGGCTAGCCCGCTTACACGACAGAGCCTTCTCGGATCGTGCCAATGGGGGCTGACCCACTTACATGGCAGAGCCTTACCTGTCATATCAATGGGGACTAGCCCCTCTTACAGACAGAGCTTTAGGTTTCTCTTTACTGGAAGGAGCCTTGCGTCTGGATGGATCCTCAATCCTGACTGGAGCCTAGCCTTGAAGGAGCCTGGCACCTGGATGGCGCCTGGGCTGGCTTCTAGAGCCTGGGCTGGCTTCTAGAGCCTGGCTGGCTCCTAGAGCCTGGCTGGCTCCTAGAGCCTGGCTGGCTCCTAGAGCCTGGCTGGCTCCTAGAGCCTGGCTGGCTTCTAGAGCCTGGCTGGCTCCTAGAGCCTGGCTGGCTCCTAGAGCCTGGTTGGCTCCTAGAGCCTGGCTGGCTCCTAGAGCCTGGCTGGCTCCTAGAGCCTGGCTGGCTTCTAGAGCTTGGCTGGCTCCTAGAGCCTGGTTGGCTCCTAGAGCCTGGTTGGCTCCTAGAGCCTGGCTGGCTCCTAGAGCCTGGCTGGCTCCTAGAGCCTGGCTGGCGCCTCGCGCCTGGCTTGGCTCCTCCACACTTGCTGGAGCTTCGAGCTTGGAAGAGTCTCTAGGCTGTCTGGCGATGTCCACATCGGACACTCTTATATCTGTCCGATTTGTTCGCCTCTGGCGCATTTGCGCCAGGTTGGAGGCCCGCTCCTTCTCAGTATCCGACCATGACAGAGTTCCTTGGAACTGTCCGCCTCTGGCGTTTTTCGCCTGTACTGGCATTTGGCGCTTGGCTGGCGCTACATTGTCCGAGAGTCCTGAACAACCACATAGTTTATCAGGAGACTGGAGAAGGGTGGAAGAAATTCTTCCCCTTTGAGCTTTTGGCCCCTGGCAAGGGGAGGTGATTTTAGTCAGCTACACCCAGTAGACGACAGGATATCTAACAATACGAGAGAGAAGTCTTCCTCCGAGGAGGATCCTTCGTGAACACTTCTTTTGCTAACGAGATCTCTTCTTACATGTGATGAGGTTCCTCGTTTGCAGAATCTTCCCTATCCTTGCCCGAAGGAAGGGAAGGAGTCTGGAAGTCGAAGGAGACTCTGAGCTGAAATTGGGCGGAACCCTGATTTCTAGCTCTTATTGTATCCTTCTGATACCTTCTGGGAAGCATTTTGAGCCCTCATCGCACCCCGAAGACTCTGTAGGCAAACGTTTAAACCATCTCTTCTTCTGTAGATGAAAATGTAAGTACCCTGCCTGGGCAACGAAACTTCTATCTGAAAAGTGTTGCGTCAGGAAATAGAGGGATTTATTTCTTTTGCCATACATACTATGCTGGCAAGAACTCATTGCCGAGTCTCCATTGAATCTGATGCGAGATTCCAATGCACAAAAGATTCACTTGTCTTCTTGGTCGTTTAGGGCTAAGAGAAAACAAAGAATTCCTTCATAAACTTCCTCAAAGAAGTTTGATGAGGAGCAGTTCCATTTTGTCGGAACACGGAATCTGTGGCCACAAAAAAAAAATCCCATTCGAAGTACATGATATCCTACTCTTGTGTATTGCGGGTATCGTATAAGATCCCGAAGATCTTAATCCTCTGTTATCTCTAATTCCCCTGTAGAGACAGAGTAGGCCTTTTACTGCGTTCTTTGATAGCAGATATATACATAGGTGATTCTTCCCTCTGAAAGTGAAGAAAAAAACCTCGCTATGTGGTTCACAGAGGTATCGGAAGAGGACAGTTTCCTCATTCCATCTAGCACGATCTGCAGCAATTCTTATGTCTTAGCCATGACTATTGTCATTTACCTTGAAAAACCTCTCATTCAGTCCACTTCTGGTCAGTCTGCACGCGGACTGACTCAGAGTGGAGAGGTTTTATAGGTCATTTATAATAGATTCTGATAGAATATCAGATACTATTGGAAAAGCCCTTACGAAACATGCTGTGAGAAGAACGTGACTTCTGTGAATCCAAACCTCTCTAAGGGCCAAATGAGGCATACATCCTCTCTTCTTTGACGCCCAATTATCTTAATATCTGTTAAGAATTATATAACTAGGGGAAAAAAAGGCTAAAGTTTATTCCCCTTCTTTAAATTTAAAGATGTCTTATATTGCTACCTCTCTTGGTTCGAGAAAAAGAAGCAGTCTAAAGGAAGCCTGTTCGTCTTCTACCTTACAAAGAGATCTATGAAGAAGACTTTCCGCAGGTTCTCACAACTCTTTTCAATAAATGTTAGACATACGGTTAACAGTTATTATCTTCGATCGAGAAGGTTCTCACGGACATGCAAATCTTGCATCGAACCTCTTAAGGATCGTTACGTTCCGTGTCTGTTCCAAATAGGTTCTCTTTTGTTAACGCGAAGGGCAGGGGGAAAAAAGAGATTCTCGATGCTCTTTGCGATATGAGAGAGTCGTGGAATTGGCCTAAGTGATTAAAATAAATCATTTCATCATTCCTTGTAAGCGACCCCTTTTCGATTAAATGGGTAACGAAAATCAGGAACGAATCTTGCCGTTAACCGAGACCTGCTGGTCCGAGAGGCTACTGGACTCTTAGGTTAATAACTCGCTTTAAAACGAGAAAATATCTTGGATGGTGCTTCTGGCGCGGCAGGTGCTTACTGGCGCGGCAGGCGCTTCTGGCGGCGCAATTTGCGCCAAGCTGGCGCTTCCTTCCTAGTTCTTTTTAGGTTATGTGCCATAACATCTATGCCTTTATGGTACCCGACATCCTTCACATGTTAATTCCGTTCTTAGTGGGAAAAAACTTTTATTTTTATTACGTAGTATAGTCCATTCAGGGAAACAACTTCTGCCACTAAGAGAATGTTTCCCATCCGACTCCCCCACACAAACTTCTCTTGAGCAATATCCGAATTTAAAAAGGTTGTGTGCATTTCTCGAAAGGATGAGAGAATTATATATATCGCGCGCTGCCGTATTAGAATCCTTTATAATACTGTCACATTGTGGTAAAAACAGCATTAATCTAGGAAACCATTTGTAAGGATACTAGGGAATTCTGTAGTTAACCTCGGTATGTGCCATAAGGACTTGACCATACCGTAGTCATTAAAGTGAATTCTCTACTACATTCATCTTCTCACTAAGCATGTACTCTAATAAAAGCCATGCTTTCGTAAGCATGAGAGCATTATACAATATAGAGTTCCGCTGCGTTAGAAATCCTTTAAAAAATGTTACCTACGGTAAAACAGCATTGAAATGTTGTAAAATACTTTCTTATTGAAAGCTCTTAGCAAAAAGGCAGACAATATTTTATTTATGTTTGCTTAACTATCCCCTCAATCCGAGGCTAAAACCACGATTGTAGGGGGAGAGACACGGTTATTCATTCCATCCCGCAGGAGAGAGACATGTTACCGACCACTCATGACCGACACTACATGATACTGCGTTGGTGTCTAAGCGATAGCAGTCTCGTTAGCCGACTGGCCTTACTCTTCCAGAGTTGCCAGCTACTCCATTTAATAAAGGAATCTTATAAATTATTATCGAACTTCAGGAAGTTCTTATAATGCATATCTAAGCGAAACAAGACTTCGATAAATCTAGAAGCTAAGTAGGTGTTGTCTTAACAATCCCTTTAAGTGTAGTCCTTTATAGGAAATTCCTGGAAGGATACTGGTAATTGAGTTGCTCAGCAAAGAAGTAACTACGGTATGTGCTTATGATTTGCCGTATCGTATTCTCATACAGCAGATACTCTACTACCTTCTTTCCCTGCCGAGCAGATAGAGAAAGGATATTCTGGCGCCTGGATCCTTGCACCTAGCGCCTGGAATGTTCCGCGCGCCTGGAATGTTCGCACGCTAGAAAGGAGACTCGCTCCTGGAACGTTCTGCTTGCGTGGAAGGTCCCGTGCGCCCTGACAGTTCCGAGCGCCTACTAGACCCCTTTTAGAAAGAGCCTCTTGCCCGGAAACGTCAATGGAAGGATCGTTCTGATTGCCACACTACTATAAGGCTCCTTGCTCTAGCCGTCTGTTTTTCTGGCGCAATTGCGCCAGGCTAGCGCTTCCTCCTCTTTGAAGGCGCCTTGCGCCAAGAAAAATTTTCTAGAACGCGGCTCGCGTTTGGTTTGTAGGAACGCGGCTCGCGCTAGTCTGTTAGCTGGAACGCGCCTCGCTGCTGGCTATAGGAACGTAGCTCACGCTAGCTTGCTGGAACGCGGCTGGCTCTTGCTCAGTGTTCTCTTAGTTTTCAGAGAACGCGCTAGATCATCGAAAACTCCAAACATACATTCTTCGTCTTTTCGGATGTAAGATGAAGAGACGCACTTTTTAAAGGATGCCTTATCAATGGCTATCCGTTGGCAGTCTGGGACGTTCTACAGAACCTGCCGAGGGGACGCCTGATCGGTGGGGGTTCTCCCTAACCTTCCTGCGGCTGTCGACTTTCCTCCTCCACTGGGTCTGGGAATTTGGAAGAGGTCTAGGCCTGGAAGCGCTACAGAGCCAATCAGACGCACCCTCCCCTGCACTGGGAACACTATATTCACTTCTTACCTTTTTAGAGCTCGCCTTTTGAGCTCATCCATTTATCTTCAAATTTGCACATATGAATTTGTAGATTCTGTGGAGTAAGAAGGTGATGAGGATGCAACAACTACTAGAATTGTCAATACTCTAACTGCTCGTTAGTACGAGAGCTCTTAAAGCTTCTAAAGGAAGCGTATCTAGTTATATGCTTTCTGACTTCCTAAAGTAGGAACGTTGAGATCTTATATTTCCTCATCAAGTTCTAACACTTATACAACGTATTAGTGAAAAAAAAAATCAATATTTCCCTTATTGCAAAAATATAAGTGTCTACCGAAAAATTCGGTAGTTTCACGTAATATATTCTTCGAAATTTTGAAGCCAAATTCATTAAAAAGTTAATAAAAGCGTATGCCAAACCAAAGACCCAGTACTTCCCTGCAAAAGACAGCCCAGAAGGTCGATGGCGATGAAAAAACGAAAATCAAGTCAGGAGGTAGCAACAACGTATGTTGACACTACCGCGACAGAGAAAATCTGGTTCTAGAACGGTAATCGTTCCTATTCCTGCCACCCAGCGGCAGGGCGGTAGATCACCTGACCTACTGCAGCCGTGTGCCGCGAAATTCGAATTTCTGTCGGGGACGACGGAGTCTATAGCTAAGTATATATCTGCTGGGTAAGTTCCATGTACAAAAATAATAATTACTTCCTTGCTGGCTAGCATCACTGTGTTTGTGCCTTTTTGGATTCAGGGTTCCAGGTAGTACTATGATCCTCAATTCTTGGATATCTAGCTTGTTGACAAAATTTTCTATAGACCTAGTCTTTGCTATTAATTTTTGCTGTTTTCATTATTTAAGCACATTTCTCTTTAATAACATAAGCATTTGCATGCACTATATCCTATCTTCTTTTTTCACTCATGTTTAACAATACAGAGAATTATAGGAAATCACCAACTTTTCAGTTGAAAATTTCATCTAAGACCGTAGCTCTACCCAACTGGATAGTACTTCACTGAGAACAAACATGAATGGTAGGTTAGTGTTGCTGGGAAACTCTGGTTCTTTTACATTTGTACATATAAATTTCTTAGTTTTATGGTATAGAATACATTATTTTACCAAGATTTTTTCTTCTTGTTTCATGGTGATAACAACCCACTTGAGAGCTCATCAACCACTGTGATAATGAACTACTGAGTGATTAATATCCAATGTGATAATGAGCAATTACTTGCCTCTAAGTACTAGTGAGTACAGTAATATACCCTGTTTTCATCCCTGACAATCATGTATGAACTTGGCATTGCAGACGCCTTTGTTTCATATCTTTGCCAGCTTGTAAGCTTGCATTATAACCTTAACTACGGAAACAGGAAACCTATCTGTCCAGAACCCAAGATTCAAAAGAGTGCAATTATGTTCTTGGTAGATATCCAACCGACAGATTATCTTTTCCTTTTTACAGTGGAATGAAGTGTTGTTTTTTAAAATAATATCCTTTTTGTAATCACTTTTTTATAATCACTTCCTTCACTTCATTTTCTTTTTTCTAAAACCCTTCCATCCATTTTTCTCCTCTAAATAATACCAAGTATTCTTGTTACTGCAACGCAAGTCAAAATACAAATGCTTTAATGGGAAAATAATGGGAAGAAAATGGCAAAACTACAAAAATACGGTTAAAATTCCTGTAAAAGCAATACATGGTCCTCATCGAAAAAATCTTTCCCCCTAAGTATTATTACATAACTCAAATAACAACCATGCAGACATGCATAAACAACGTACTCTTTACAAGAAACTTTTAAGAAGCTAAAAAGGAGGGGTCTGTGAACAGGAAATAAATTTCGCAACAATTAGCCAAACTGATGTTATTTCTTGACTCTGGGATGCCCTTACATGACTACTTTTCTTTTAATTGTTGAAGACCATTTTCTACAAAAAGCATATAGAATAATAGCCAGAAATTCTGACAAGTGTTGTATGCTTAACAACATAACACTTGCTTAAAACAAAGAAAGCATTAATGAACTCCAAAATTCCATTGGCCAAATTTTATACATAGCACAGCGTACAATCTCTACCCTGTGGTGTACCTCATACAGTACACTGCAGGGAGAACTAAAGGTTCTTTGCAGTATCTTTTTGGCTCTAAGTTGTATAACTTTTTGTCTTTCACATCCATCAGTGGTCTTTGGTCTCCTCTTAACTTGAAGTCCAACTTCCTTAACTTTGCTTTGCTTTAATTTCCCAGACTAATTCAGAGCAATCTTAAGGCTGTATCAATAAAAAGGTCTATCAAAACATTAAATTTTAACGCTAAAATTACATGAGTATGGATTATGGAAAATAAGCTTTTCATGTGTATTTACAGTATGTACTGAGTGGATCATTGCACAGGGTTGTAAATATTCACCGTCAACTTCCTGTGGAAGGTGCAGACAATTTTAAGAATTTTTTCATACCATGTGCATTTGCATTTCTTCCACTTTTCATCAATGTGTTTTTTCTTATTGGCCAACCTTCAAGTTTTCCTAGTCTCAGGGTGTTCTTAATATATAATTTAGCCTAAGGGTTAAATGGGCGGTGAAAAGGCAGTGAAGCAAAGTTGGAGAACTAAGTGTGACGACACCAAATGCAACAGATGAATGGCAAAAGGCAAAAACTTGGCCAACTGCAACACTTTCAGAATTCCAACTTTTTTATTCTTGAGTTTTTGTGGTCATCTAAACCTATCCCTATAAGTTAGAAGTACATAACAAATCAACAAAATCCAGATCATAAAAACTGGATAAAAAGAAAATGATGAAGCTATAAAGATTAATCTCACAACAGGAGTTTTATAAAGTGCCAAACCCCTGCCCACCACCTTCATGAACTGAGACCTCTACAGCCTCCATTGACAGCATTATGACCCAGAACATATTAAACAAAACTAAACATATGGATCTTATTAAGATTTTCATAAACACTAAATTACCCAAAACTTTTCAAGATAATAATTTCTAAATAATCTTACAATGTTCTGTCAAAGGGTTTTCTTTAAATAAAAAGGCTAAGTGACTATAAGTGAGACTGAAGAATTTCCAATATGTATTTGGGGGAACACTTAATGACCCTATCAGCTAGGGATGGAATACGTCCCTTTTCCTTTAACATGGAAAAGTGATTCTAAGGACTTTTTTTACCTAAAAGAATTCCACTGAAACTATAAACATGCTATTGTTATACAAAGACCATTCTGGTTTTCTAATGATACTCTTAACTAATAAAACTTACCACCATCATTCAAGAGTTTTGAAAGCAATTTCTATGTTAGTTATCAGCCAGAAAAAATCTCAGCTCAAGTAAATCATTTCACAGATAATTTTCCAATGATTATTCTGCTTACAAAGTTAGAAATGAAAAGGCACTGCCCAAATATAAATAAGAGCAGTCACAATGAGTAAAAATTGTTTAGTTCCATAAATCAAATTATCATCCATCAATTTAATCCTAACTATGAATTTCAAGTCACACTAAGGAGCTAAGACTAGTGTTAGTAAACTATAAAAGCTAAGTTATGTCAACATTTTTTACCGGATCTTCAAAACTGGGAGGACATCAGTGTCTGTAGCACTCAGCAATGTGGCTGTAAAAAGATGTGTATAATTCTTGCATTCAGATGAATGAAATGTTATGATACAACTTAGAATAATAAGACCAGAAAATGATACACAAAAATCAACATATAAGCCAAAAAAATTGAACAAAAATCATTCAGCAAACAAAACAAAACAAAATTCCCTTGCACCAAACAACATTAATACTATGCCAATTTAACTTCAGTACTGTAATGCAGAAAATAACATGGAGTAAAAGGACATGTCCCGCCCCCCACCCCAAGAATGTATATGTAAATATACTGCATGAAGAATTAGGGTCAAATATATACAAACTCTTATTTTCTATTTCCCAAACTTTTACCTTTCAAATTAAAAATTATTTGTTGAAACAAACATGCTGTAATGTAAAATAAATTATTTGATGTGCAAAAAATAGTTAATACTGTCTTCATAAACTGCACAATACTGTTCAAGCTACTGCAGCTGCATAATAAAATAAATGAATGAATCTGGGATGGTCTTCATGATTCAACATAATAAACAAAAGTCAGTTATACTTAATGACAAATACGTACTTCCAATCACATAAGAATAACGAATCTGCTGAGAGAAAAATGACATTTTATAATAATATAAAGTTTCACTTATACTTACCCACGGTTGGTTACATATAGCTGTCGTCTCCTGACGTCACGGCAGAATTTGAATTCGCGGTAGCGCTAATGGTTTGACAGGTGATCCTCTACTCCCGCCCTCTAACCGGGTACCGGGAAACCATTCCAACAATAAATCAGAAGTTTCATGCCTACCTGTCCATATGAGGGTAGGAGGGCGGGCTTCGTTATGTCACCACCGGGTAAGTATAAGTGAAACTTTATATTATTATAAAATGTCATTTTCACTTATATACTTACCCGGTGGGTTACATATAGCTGATTGACACATTTAGGTGGTGGGACAATGGCAGCTAAAATAACTGTTGGAATTATCCGAAGATATAGGTTCCTTACCTTTAAAGACCGCGACTCAGTGGTTACTGCCTCTGTAGTCTGCTGGCCTTTATTGTACCGACAGGATATATGGATCCGTGCGTCGGACACAATAATAAGTACTTGCCGTTGAGACGTGACCGTAACGGACAAGGACTATAATGCCCCTGCTCAGGGCGCAGTACAAATCACCACAAAATACAATGAAAAACGAGGGATCACCACAACCGTTTAAGAAATACACCAGACATTAAAAGACTGAAAAGATACTCAAAAAACTCCCTGTATCTTCAGACAACCTTAAAAATACAAAAAACATAATCAAGGAGAAAAGTTAGTGAGGATGGGATACATCCTTCTCTCCCTCACCCAATACCGTGTCAGTCACATGAATGGCCCCAATGTACTGCAATTTTCATATGTGGTTTGCAAATCTGGTTAGATAATGAGATGCGAAGACAGAATTGCTTCTCCAATATGTAGATTTAATAATGTCTTTCAAAGACAGATTACGTCTAAAGGCCATAGACGTAGACACTGCTCTAATTTCATGAGCTTGACTTTAAACACTTTGATATCTGAGTCCTGACATTGTCCGTGTGCCTCAGAAATCAAATTCCTTAAAAAGAAGGAGATGCGCATTTTTAGAAAGAGGACGAGAAGGATCTTTCACTGAACACACAGGTTATCACTCTTACCTCTTATACCTTTGGTCCTTTGACATAATGTCTAAGTGCTCTCACTGGACAGAGAAGACATTCAGGCTCATTAGGCCCCACTAACTCCGAAATGTTCTTTATAGAGAAAGAACGAGGCCAAGGACGTGAGGGATTTTCATTCTTAGCCAAAACCCCAGCATTGATGAGCAAATGGCATTGCCCTTAGCGAATCCAAACTCTCTTATCAATAGCATGCAGCTCATGATTCTTCTAGTGATGCTAAAGCACAAAGAAAAAGGGTCTTCCTGTCAGATCTCTAAAAGAACTAGAGGAGATCGGTTCGAATCTATTGACATCAGCCATTTAAGAACTACATCCAGGTTCCAAGCTACTGTTCTTGACTCCTTTGTCTTGGTCGTATCAAAGGAACGAATCAGGTCTGAGAGGTCTTGATTATTAGAAATGTCTAATCCTCGATGTCTGAACACAGAAGACAACATAGCTCTATAACCCCTAATCGTCTGGGTAGAAAGCTTCTTCTTCTCACGAAGAAAAAGAAGGAAGTTAGCTAACTGAGCTATAGAGGTCTTAGAAGACGAATTCCTTCTTCTTTGCACCAAGCTCTGAATTGGACCCACTTAGCTTGGTACACTCGATCAGAGGATCTCTTCTGGTGTCTAGCAATAGCCCTTGAAGCTCTCTTTGAAAATCCTCCTCTTTCTGAGGAGATGCTCGACAGTCTGAAGGCGACTAGTCGAAGAGCGGACAAGTTGTGATGGAACCTCAGAAAGTGGGGCTGAGTAGATCCTTCCTTAACGGTAACTCTCTCGGAAAGTCCGTCAACAGCAGTAGTAGATCCGGAAACCATTCCCTGGCCGGCAAAAGGGGGCTATCAGAGTCATCCTGACGTTCTGATGACCTCTGAACTTTGGCCAGAACTAATCTTAGCATTTTGAAAGGTGGAAAGGCATACAGATCCAGATTTGACCAGTCCAGAAGCATGGCATCCACGTAAACGCCTCCTCGTCTGGAACTGGGGAGCAATACAGTGGTAGACGAGCTGTCTTGTTTGTGGCGAAGAGATCCACTTGAGGACATCCCCAAATCCCTCAAAGCTTCTTGCATATTTGAGGATGTAACGTCCACTCTGTGGAGAGGACTTGTCCTCTCCTGCTGAGAATGTCTGCCTTTACATTCTTCGAGCCTTGAATAAATCTTGTGCTCAAGACAACCTTGTTCTCTTTCGCCCAAATGAGTAGGTCTCTCGCCGCCTCGCACAGAGAGAACGAGTGTGTCCCTGTTTTTTTTATGTAAGAGAGAGCCGTCGGTGTTGTCTGCTTGAACCAGCACTACTTTCCCTCTTACCTCTGTCTTGAAGTGCATTAGAGCCAAATGAATCGCCTTCAACTCTTTAGATTTATGTGCCAGCTTTTCTGATGAATCTGCCAAAGACCGACACTTCCTTTCTCCCCAGAGTAGCTCCCCACCTTTGTCCGATGCGTCTGACAAAAGCGTAAGGTTGGGGCTCAACTGGCTTAGAGACAAGCCTTCCTCTAGCCTTCCTTCTGATTTCCACCAAAGTAGGTCCTGTTTGATTCCTTCCGAGATGGGGAACACGAAGGAGTCTGGGAACTTCTTCCTTTGCCACTTCTGCTTCAAGTAAAAGTGAAGTGGTCTCATGATGAGCCTGCCCAGACTTACAAATTGCTCTATTGAAGCCAGGTTCCTAAAAGGCTCATCCACTGATTCGCCGAGCAAGTTTGTTTCTGACGAGAAATTCGTCTATTTGTTCAGGCAAGAGTCGATCCTTTGGCGAGAACGGAAAAAGCCTGAAAAAGAACTGAATTCAGTCTCACTCCTAAATAAACTATCTCGAGAAGGAGTGAGACATGACTTTTCTTTGTTTACTAACAAACTAGGCTTTCCGTCATCCTTAAAGTCTTGTAGGTCCTCCACACACTTCTGTCTGGACCTTGCCCTGAGAAGCCAATCGTCTAGATACATGGATATTCGTATCCCGTCTAGATGAAGCACTTTGCTACTGACGACAGAACTCTGGTGAACACTTGTGGAGCTGTCGACAGGCCGAAGCAGAGGGCCCTGACTGATAAATGCGGCCCTGGAACACGAATCTCAGGAATCTTCTCGATTCCGAATGAATCGGAATATGAAAATAAGCGTCCCGAAGGGCTATGGAAAACCATCCAATCTCCAGGATGAAGAGCTGCTAATACCGATTGGGGTCGTTTCCATAGAAAACTTCGTCTTCAGAACAAAGACGTTCAGGGCACTGACGTCCAAACACCGGTCTCCAACCCCCCGTGGCCTCTTTACCAGGAAAAGGCGATTGTAAAATCCTGGTTCCTGCGGAGAGTCCACTAACTCTATGGCCCTCTTTGCCAGTAAGGCGAGAACTTCTGATGGAGGGCAGCAAATTTTTCGGAGTTCTCCGAGTAGGCTGACAAATTCACAGGAAATTCTGTGAGAGGGGGGTGCTTGATGAAACGGAATGGTGTATCCTTCCTTCAGGACCTGACCGTCCAAGGATCCGCTCCGAGATGAAACCAGGTCTGCCAGAAAAGGTGTAATCTGGCCTCCTACTGCTGTGTGGAGGACTACGGGCCTACTTTTTGATGGAAGAGGGAGTGGTTTAGAAGAGGCTCTACCTCTCCCACGAAACCTGGAGAAGATCGAACGGGAGCTCTCCCTCGAAATGGTTTAGGAGCTTCCGTGGAGGGAGCACTCCGAGAAGCAGAAAGAACCGGAGCTATCTTCCTGGGCTTCTTCACTGACTGTGATAAAAGATCCTGGGTCGCTTTCTGTGTTAAGATTGACGATCTCGCTCACAATCTCTTGCTAGGAAAGGTAGGTGTTTTTTCTTGTCAAAGGAGAGAAGAGCAAGGCAGACTTCTGGTTCGATGAAACCCCTTTCGACAAAAAGGAGCACCAAAGCTGTCTCTTCTTCAACACTCCAGAGGCGAAAATGGCAGCGAGCTCCGAAGCTCCATCACAGATGCCTTTATCGATACAATCCAGTACCGAGGCAAAATCCTTCAACTGATCCTCCGAAAGTCCAAATGACTTGACTTTCCTGGCCAGCGAAGCAATGGCCCAATCCAGGAAGCTAACAACTTCGAAAACACGGAAAACACTCTTGCAAGATGCTCCAGTCCATTTGTTGAAAAGAAAATCTTAGCAGTATTAAGGGCTGCTCTGCGGGAAGAGTCCACGAGACTAGAAAAGTCTCCCTGAGCGGAGGCAGTCACACCCAAGGAAAAAACTTCTCCAGTGTCATACCAGACAAGGCTCCTTGACGAAAGTCTCGAAGGGGGAAGACAAAAAAACATTTTTCCCCTGTTCCCTCTTCTCCAAAAGCCAAGCGTTAACTTTCTTGATAGCTTTCTTAGCCGAAATCGAGAGGACGAGACACGAGACGAGGAGTCAGGCTTACTGCCCTCCTCCACTGCGAACTAGGAGAAACTGGAACGGAAGGCGCAAAAGAATCTCCAAAGTTGTCAACGAAGGATCGTAAAAGGAGTTTATACCCCGACAAATGCTTGTCTTTTTCTGTAAGTCCTTCCTTTCTTCCTCCAAATCCGCCGAAGCTTCCTTCGACGAAACTGGCGAACATTCCATCGGTAGAGGAATCCTGTTCGGCGAAGTCACACCCTGACGCGTCCGAGGATGTGAGAAAGCAGGAGAAGATGTCTGAGCCTGTACTGAGACGTATCCTGGGCGGCTGAGCTGGCGGCTGCGTTGGCGCTGAGCTGGCGGCCGCGCTGGCGGCTGAGCTGGCGCTCGAGCGAGAGCTGACGTGGCGCCATAGACAGAGTCAGGAAAGGAGTCCGACCAGGCGCCTGAAGTGGCGTCTGAAGAGAGGAGTCACATGGAGAGTCTGAGCCTGAAGAGGCGACTGCAAAGGAGCCTGCGAAGAGGACTGCACAGTAGTCTGCGGAAGATGTAAGGCGGTCGGAGCGCATTCGGGACGAAAGAGACTTGCCAAAAAGCTCCAAGAGTACTGCCTAACTTGGCATTCATCTGTTCAACACCGAAGGTTGAGGATCCACCGACGTAGAAGGCGCGGGAGGTGTAGAAGGATGATCCACAAACACGTCTGGAGCCGCAGGAGTTATCGCTTGAGGAGGCTCTGGAGAAGGCTCCGAAGGAGTGTGCGTGTTCGGCTTCTCCACTTCTATGAGAGAAGGGGGGCGATAAATCGAAACCGAAACCGCCGGAGAAAAAGCTTCAGGCTCCTCCCAAAAACTACAAGAAGGTTCGGCAGCCGCCACCTTCTTGGGAACCGCAGCAGGCGAAACATCGCGCGACCTTTTTTTCAGCGGTCTAGAAGTCTTATTACGCCAACCTCTATAAGAGGAAACATCTGAACTAGAGTCACTTGACGAAAAAACACTTCCTCGCAAACACCTTTCCAATGGTGAGCGACAGCATCCTGGGTATACTGGTCTACAGGATTGCTTGAGGGGGCGGCTGCTCGGGGAGCAGGTCCCGCTCGCCTCCCTTAGGCGGTTTTCGGCATGCCTCCTCCCAGGATCTGGGGAGATTTGACAGGGGCCTAGACCTAGGAGAACGAACGGGCCGAACAACCACCTCCTCCACTACACTTGCACTAAGTAATTTATCACACTTAACTACCACTTCTTGCACTGTCTCACCCATTTCCTGCATAGTGGTGAGGAAAGAGACAAATTTCGAGTCCATATCGGCTCGTAATACTGACACGGGATCGGGAATCGGGAGATACAGATTCGAGTGCAGGAGCAACCACTACGGGGTTAATAGGAACAGGAATTAATAGAATTCAGAGGAATATCCTGGCTACTCACTAACTTAGAAGAAGATCTCTGTGAAGCCTTTCTGATTCTATCTTTTTCTAACTTTCTCATATACTTTCCCGAGTGCCTTCCACTCTTGAGATGTAGACTTACATTCTTCACGACGTATTCTCAAAAGAACATTCACGTCCCCTACAACTAACACAAGTAGACAATGAGGATCAAGTGAAGCTTTAAGGAAGTCTATCTTACAACCCACTACTACACACCCTATACTGAACAGAGCCGGTGTCAGACATCGTGAAAGAATCAAAATAATTCCTAAAAAGGACAACAATATCAAAACCAAAATAACTATAGCGCTAGCAAAAAGATCAGTAAGAACTCCAAGGTACATCACCAAAATAGAAAACCAAGATGATCAAATCCAAATTCCACCCAGCGAGGAACCGTGTTACCGGTTCCGACGGCAGGAAACTTCTGATTTATTGTTTGGAATGGTTCCCGGTACCCGGTAGAGGGCGGGAGTAGAGAGATCACCTTGTCAAACCATTAGCGCTACCGCGAATTTCAAATTCCTGCCGTGACGTCAGGAGACGACAGCTATATAACCAACCGGGTGGGGTAGTTATATAAGTGAAAATATAAATTCTATGTGACATGTAAGCAAAAAAAAATTAAGCAAATAAACTTTGTACTGATGTGATTTGTCCTTATACTGACATTAAAAACATGAAAAGGAATAAGTACTGAATGCTGGAAAAATAATCAAGGCAAACATTAAACAATTTTTACTTCCCAACACACGCATTGCAAAACACAAAAGACATTTACCATGACTTGCAGATGTGGTGCTAGAAAGGCCTGATCCAACAGGGCCAAGGCTGTCTCCAACAGGATGTCTCGCAGCTGTCATCCAGAAGGCTATTATAATCTCCATGCGAGCTAACTGTGTCAAGGCAGGCACCTAAGAATTCCAGTAAAGGGTTAAGCGGGAAAGCAAGCTTGGACAAGAGACAATATTCAAAACAACATTCATGGGGGGACCATGACAGAGATCTCTTTGAAATGCAAGGCTGTGAGTTCTACAGAAGTAACATTTAGCACAATTTTTATCTGCAAGAATTTAAAGAGAATATGAAGTAAAACTTTCAGTAAGAGAGAGAGAGAGAGAGAGAGAGAGAGAGGAGAGAGAGAGAGAGAGAGAAGAGAGAGAGAGAGAGAGAGAGAGAGAGAGAGAATACAAAACCAAACATGATAAATACTAATATACTTCAAAGGTCATAAAAATATTTGGACTTCAGTCTTGCACTTCAAGTTTAATGAAACAAAATCCAAGCAGAATATAATGTGCATGTTTTTTGGTGATTCCTGTAGCACAATTTATATTGTGAAGAGTGAAAAATATTCTTCTGAATATAAAGCCAAAATAAACAAAAGGAGGCAGTAGTTACGAGATTACCTAATGACTGAAAAATATGGATAAAAATCAAAGTTCTGTTTGCAAAATATTGCTTGAAAAACTAAAAAAAAATGCTAATTTAAAATCAACATTAAAATCCTACTAACTACTAATCTAGTCATAATGCATATGCATGAACTAACACAATATTATGAAATTAACAAACATATTCTCCTATAAGCACTACATTTAGAGTTCTGCTAAAAACACCCGGTTTTACAATAGTAATGTGTCTTTTTCTTTTAGTCCCATGAAATGTATTTTCAAGACCAATATGCAATTGGCTGTTCATAATATTTAAGATTGAGGATTTTTCAACTGACTTTTTTCCACTCTGTGCAACAAATCTGGTTTTGGAACCAATAAAACTGATTTCTCCCACCATTTGCAACAAGTATGGTTCTGAAACCAATTTTGTTGAGATAATACACATCCTGAAAAAAGGGATTTTGACGTAAGGAAAAATCTATTTCTGGGCGATTGGCTCGTGTCGCCAGCGAAATATCCTTTAATCTATTATTTCTAGGGTAAATGTACTAACACATACCAGAGAATAAATAAAATAAAGAAAAAAAGGTCAGTATAACTGACTCGCTCAACCCTCCAGGAGGGTGTCGGTATGACACCTAGGCGAGTGAGACCACTAACCACGAGCCAAATGCCAATAGAAATCTCCCACTACAAAAGCACTCCAAGAGGGAGCCGACCCACAGAGTGAGTCAGCTCGACTACTACTACTACTCCATCCCATGCTGCCGACTGCTGCGCCTCTGGTGGCCATCCTGAAGTTAGCAGACAATCTTGGGCGAAGGGATGGGTAGGGTGGGATTTCGCTGGCGACACGAGCCAATCGCCCAGAAATAGATTTGTCCTTACGTCAAAATCCCTTTTCTGGGCTCAGCTCGTGTCGCTGCGCGAAATCGTACCAGAAGAAATAGCACAAGATTGTAAACAAAAGTAATAAAATCAAAACAGAATAGGTCTCAAATAAAAGATAAAATAAATATA
Organism: Macrobrachium nipponense; assembly: GCF_015104395.2. Classification (NCBI taxonomy): domain Eukaryota; kingdom Metazoa; phylum Arthropoda; class Malacostraca; order Decapoda; family Palaemonidae; genus Macrobrachium; species Macrobrachium nipponense. Next base: position 66,522,539 of record NC_087209.1, read on the forward strand.
AAGTGATATAATTGCTAAAAGATACATATACACAGTGATATAAAATTAGGAATATGCTTAAATTACCCTTAATTACTAATAATGTTTTCTTAACAAAAGTGAATTTACATATATACAGGTAAAAATGGCTTACATGTATCAAAATGATATCTGTGTAAAGCATGTATCAAAAATATAATAGCAATTATATAATCAGATAACAAATTAATCAACAATGATAATATATAAAGGAAAGTATATGACTTAATATACAAAACCCGTAACCATTATAATACGATGTTATCCCCTAGCATAAAAATAAGGGGGTAACATCCATGAGATCAATGTTTATAATCATCTGTGAGTGTCCCTAGCAAAACAATAAGGGGCACCCACTACACCATCATAAAAGCAGCTAAGACACAAGGTGAATGCAAATGAACAAGGTAGGAATAGACGAACTGTTGGGTGAGGCAGGTAGAAAGGAGGACTGAATCTTCTACTACAGATTAGCTAGAGTCAGGGGAAACTATGTTACCCGCTGCTACTGCTGGTTTCATTTCAGAGCTTCCGAAGGACTTAAGGTAGTGACGTTTGAACACTGTCGGCGATTTCCATCCGGTATACTTTTTCAACTCATCGAAGTTTCATATGTTGAAAATAATTAATTGAGGTGGCTACTGCCCTGACATCATGTGCTTTCCGGGAAAGAGAAAATCAGGATTGGCTTGCTTAATAAAGTACAGGATTTTTGTGCCTGATGCCTTTAATGGATAAAGTTCCACCTTTTTCCTCTTAAAGAGGGTACCCGATGAAGATGAAGAGGTCCCTGGACAGAAAGGCTCGTAAGGTTGAAACTGGGCAAAGGGATACATCCTGTGAAGGGGGTAGTACCTTCCAAGGATCCCACCTCATCCAAAGGATCTTCATTCTTTGCTAAGAAGCTACGTTCCGGAGAAAGTAGGACTTCCCCTGTGGGAAGGAATTGAATATGATCCGGATCCCTGGATAAAGCCGACAGTTCTGAAATTCTTGCTCCTGAGCTAAGCTTAATAAAAATAGATTTTTCTTAAGAGCATTATAAACGAGCATGTGTCATTATCGGTTTTTTCTGAAGCCAGTTTTAGAACATCGTTTAAGAACGATGAACAAACTACGAAGGCCTTACAGAAGGCCTAAGTCGGAGCACATGCCTTATGGAATAGACGAGAAGTAGGAATCCGTCAAGTCTATGTTGAATCCAAATTGAAATATCTTTTTCAAGGTCTGACTTGTTTTGTCGTAATCGTGCTAGCTGCTAAACCTTTTTTCAAATAAGGATCTGAAAAAGGATATAGCTGAATTAACTGTCATGATTCTAATATCTGATTCTCTCAGGAAGATTGCTAACTTTTTGACAGCAAGCATCATACTGTCTCAAGTTGAATCCCTTTTATCGGATTCCAAGAAGAGAATATTCTGAGGGTCAATATTTCGCATCTCTTTTTGCCGCAAAACTTTCATGAAAATCCATAAAGTTAGGGTTTTGAGAATCCCTGAGGAAGCGAACACAGTCTTCGTTTGTACTGACTGGGAGAGCCTGGGATTGGGGATCCGAAGAGGACGAAGGCCCAGCTCCAGAATTAGAGGATACCAGTTGCTCTTCGGCCATCTGGGGCTACTAGAGCCCTTACCCTTAATTTCCACTTGACCTTGAATGTTTTCCTGAGATTTTGTTTAATACTTTTCATGAGAAGATTCACTGGAAGGAAGACATAAATCTTCTTCCAGTTGTTCAGTCTAGAGCCAGGGCGTCCGTGGCATAGGCCAGAGGGTCCAGGTTGGGGGCTACATAACACGGTAGTTTGTTTTTGGTTCGCTTGAGATGCGAAGAGGTCCACCTGTAGCCCTGGAACTCTTTGAGGATCCATTGGAACTAACAACTTTGTCCAGTGACCATTCCGACTCTAGGTGGGGCACTGATCGGGATAGGGCGTCTGCTATGACGTTTTCTCACTCCAGCTATGTGAGTGGAGGAAAAGATGCCAACTGAACTTGTCTGCCAGGGAGAAGATTGGCTACCATGACATGATTTAGATGACGTGACTTGGAGCCTCCTCTGTTTATAACAATGTACTACCACTGCGCGTCCAGGACTAGCTTTAATGTGGGAGTACTTTGGTTGGGCGCAACCTTTTTAGAGTCAAGAACACTGCCATTGCCTCCAGTAACGTTTAATATGGAACTGACGGAACTGAGGTGACCAAGTCCCTTGGACCTGTTTTGAACCTGGGAATACCCTCCCCAACCGCTTAAGGACGCGTTCTGTGGTGATGGTGATCCCTGGTGGAGGGAACTGAAGGGTACTGACACTGACAAATTCTTGACTTTCGCCCACGGCCGAAGTCGATTCTTTAGAATCAGAGGGACTGAGGATAGTCTGTCCCTGGACCTGACATTTGCCCGCGACGCCGCCAGATTCTGGTAAGGTCTTTCAGTTTGGCTTTCATTAAGACGTTTCGTTCACTGATGCAAACTGGAGAGAACCCAGGATCCTTTCCTGAGCTCTCCTTGACGCTAGTTTGTGACTTAGAAATTGCTTGACTGACTTCGCTATTTCTTTCCTTGTTTTGGCTGATGGGATCGACAGAGTGTGGGAGGATAAGATTCCATTGAATGCCCAGCCACTGAAAGTTTGACTCTGGAGTGAGTCTTGATTTGGTCCTGTTTATTTTGAAGCCTAGATATTCCAGGAACTGAATCACGTTTCAGTGTAGCTCTGTTGCATTCCTCGACTGTTGGAGCCCAGATCAACCAAGTCGTCGAGATACCGTACTACCATAATCCCTTGTTGTCCTGAGTTGTTGCACTACCACTTCCCGCTAGCTTCGTGAACACTCTGGGTTGCCACGTTTGAGTCCGAAGGGAACTACCTTGAAGGAGAATGTCTGGTCTCCTATCTTGAAACCCAGATACGGACGGAAGTGTCTTGCCATAGGGATATGATAGTAAGCGTCTGTAAGATCGATAGAGGTGGTGACGGCCCACCCCCACGGGGAAGTAAGGTCCGCACCTGTGAGATCGTGAGCATCTTGAACTTGTCGCAGCGGATGGCTAAGTTTAAGCGGGACAAGTCTAAGATTACCCTTCTTTTTTGTGAGCCTTTCTTTGGCACGCTGAACAAGCGACCTTGAAATTTTAATCTCTTGACTCTCGCTATAGCTCCTTTCTGAAGGAGGTCCCTCTGCGTACTCTGTCAATTCTTTGGAAGGAAGTTGACGGAAAGGGTCCTGGATGGAGGTGGGTTCGTCAACCAGCTAACCAACCCAGACCTTTTGACACTATGCTCTGAGCCCATTCGCTGAAGTTCCACCGGTGTCGAAAGTGAAACAGCCTCCCTCCTACCTGAAGTTCTTCATTGGTTCTGGTAACCGCCTCGGCCTCCTCTGAAGTGCTTTTCCCCTATTAAAGGGGCCTCCCGATCCTCTCCCACGAAAGGAAACGCTTACCTCTGCCTCCCTTACCCGAGTGGTCATACTTCTGTGAAGCTGACTCTCGAAGGCTTGATTGTAAGCTGGAGAGATGGCGTAAGAGGTGGGAGGGCTGAGGCTGAGGGGATATCACATAAATTGAGGCTGTGATTGACCTTTAAATAAGTGGAAGGTTTGGTTGGGCTGCCTGCACTAATGGTACCAGCTGGAACTTGCTGAGGAAAGCGTGGTTGCTTTTTTCTGGTAAGGATTGGAACGCCTGGGTTTCCTCTGTCCTTACCTTTAGGTGGTGTTAGGTCTTGCCTCCTCTTAGCCGTAAGGCCCCAACGGTCCTTAAGGCTCTGGTTCAACCTCGTAGCCTCTGACTGGACTTCCTTTACCATAGCTTCTGGGAAGAGATCTGCTCCCCAGATGTTAGACGAGAGTAACCTATTCGGCTCATGCCGAATGGTTGCCTCTTGTAGGACATGCTTCCTACAATTCGTTCTAGCAGTGGCAAACTCAAACATATCTGACTGTACCGTTTGAGTCATTGGGCTTTGGTCATGAGCTTAAAAATCGGTGTTCTGATCCATAGCCGGCATGGTTGCTACCTCGGACATAGCCATAGAGTTAATTGATCTGGCTAGTCGCGATTTCGCGTCAAATTCAGCCTGAATAAGGCTATCTGGAAGCCTGGGTAGCTTTTTCACCAAACTGCTCCATAGCACAGTCCGGTTTGAGTTTGCCAGCTGAGAAGGTGTTCGCAAGTCTTCCACAATTCTCCAACTGAGGGGAGTAACGGAGAAGTGGGATCTGCTTCCTTCAACTGAGGTATGGGTTCCCCCTTCTGGGCCGCTGGATGGTCGACCTCGCGATCTTGTCAGGAACGGGAAGCGGGGTACTTTCATCCATTGTGAAAATGGTAAAGGGACTCTTAAAAGGTTGTATCTTGGTATTAGAACAATCCATGTCCTCTAAACACCTGAGCCATTCTCTTTGAGCCTGGTCTCGTGAATAGAGGACTGTCCTCCTTTGGTACCCTATCGTCCCCGAACCATGGCTGAAGGTGTGAGCCTTGCGTAGCCTATGAACGGTAGGCTGGAGGTCTTCCGGGTAGAACTCGAAGTCCTCTATTCTTCGAGTTCCCAAATTCCGGTATAGAGATGAGACCGTCCTGGAAGGGGGCGTATGACGCTACTCTCCCATGGGTTTGTTCATAGAGAACGGTTAGGTAGCGAGTCCATAGGGAGGAAGCTGAGTTCCACTTGTATTGGAAAGTGGAGGAGAGGCTAGAGGAGCTTCTCTTAGCCCGGCTATAATGGAGTCTTGGGAAGTAATCCTATCCGACAAACGAGAGATCATTTGTTCCATGCTACTCTTTTAGGGACCAACCAGGTCGCCCACCTGTTGCAACAGGCCAGCATTGGAGTCCAAAGCCGGAGCTGCTGCGGAGGTGGAAGGGTGGCTCTGAATCGGAACCAAGGGTAGCGGAACTGTGACTCTGCCGGAGTGCGAGATCTCTCTCTGGAGGATTTACTCCTCGAGGACTTAGAGCCGGAGCTAGAAGCTTTAGACCTGTCTGCTCCGGGATTCCCCAGCCGGAGACTTACGGGAGGAGGATGAAGCTGAGGTCGTCTTCTTAGACTGACTATGACGTCTTAGTCAAGGTCATCACTGCTTTACTCTTGACCTTAGGTCTAACCGAAGCGTCAGGAGGAGAATATAATTCATCACCCGTAAAATTTGCCTTGGAAGGATGGAGAGGTTGCAGGAGTAGAAAGAAACAGTTTACGCCCAAGGGAGACCCTTGGTGTCCACCGTACCTACCTCGACCAACAGGTCGTCTACACCTACCATAGGTTCAATCAACATTAATATCTAGAGTCGCGACGTTCTGTGGAGATATCCCTGGTCTTGATCAGTTAATGAGGCAGCCAGCTGTTGTTGGATGAATGGCGATAGTCGGGGCGCCTCTACTGGGTTCGACGTATCCTGTCGCTTGCCGCCGGGGTGGAAATTGATTAATAACGCCAACCGTTTGTCTCCAGGATGTAGGGCATACCCTTGGCGGCGTTCTTCCCAAAACCGCCGACCCAGGCCCGCAGGGTAGCCAGTGCGGTATCCCTCACTGCCGGGCGCCTGGAAGAGATGGGCGTAGATTAGATTTAAGAATCACTTAAAACTAAAACTTAAAGTATAATCTTAAACTAGATGCCTTAAGAAAATTAAAATGAATGATAAAACTTAAGCACTAAAAAAGGAGCGGAGCAGCTACTGGAGATGGAATACTTACCCCGTCCAAAAGCTGGCTCACCAAGTCGTAACATATGGTACACGTCTCATGGTACCAGACCTGGATGTCCCCGTGCAAAGTCGCGCATGGAGCATGGACCGGCAAACTTCGTGTCCACATGGGTCCCTGAAGTGTGGCGGCGCATCCCGGATGCTCACAGTTGGTGGCCTGTAAGTGGGAAGACACATGAGTATCTTAAAGAGTAACACTTACAGACTAAAGGACAGAAGAACTCCGTTTGCATGCCGGAGCTCGGAAAAAATTTTGGGCATAACCCCTCCCTGCATCGCCTGAATAGGCCTATAATCCCGGAGAGATCCGGTAAGACATGTCAAGGGATGGGGGATGGTGGTTTAAGGTACTTAAGATAAACTTATAGTTAATCTAAACACTTAAACCTAAAACACCACGAACCGGACCAAGTCCAGTGCGTAGCGGAGTGGTAGTAACTCAGCAATACGGTAAGGTTAGCAGTTGACCCCCTGTATGTTCCGGTCCACTCTACTGGGTGGGCTAACATCTTTCCACTGGATACCAGGACTCCGGTCAGGAAAGGAGCCCTAGTAATGGTGGGAAAGGGCGAGAAGACATACAGGTTTCGAACTAGCACGGAGCGACCAGGTAGCAACGGAGAGGGGAAAGGCCAGTACCCTCCCCACTACGTACCACCCGGCCGGACCGAGAAGCCGAGGGGTCGAGTCCAGTCTGGGTCTGTCCCCGACTCCCTAGCCCCTCCGCCTGGGGGGAGAGAGGGGAGGCAGGCTCGGGTAGAATGAGCGAGCATGGGCAGACCGACCCACCCCCGCCCGACTCTATGGAAGAGCGGGAGGGGGGGAAGGGTGACTGGGCAGGCGTCTGGCTGCTCTCGTGATCACGTAGTGGACCACGAGGCGGTAAGACCAACATAAGACAACTAAGCCCTAGGACAAACCAACTGATCATAGAGATGCTATCGGGAAGCAACTGAACTGGAAAAGCGGTAGAATAGGCTCATGAGCCAGGGCCTAGGCTAAGCCAGACGCCTAACCTAACTATAACAATACATTAAATAAATAAAATGAAAGAAAGAAAACAATATAGCAGGAGAAAAAATCCAGGAGTTGTACGACTAACCCGAAAGCAAGTCTACCACTCAAAGCTAGTCGGTAGGCCGATACTAAGAGCCGGACTAGGGTCTGGGATAGAAGAAGCCTACATAAGGTAAAAGACCATGCATGCATGACAAACCTGAGTAGACAGAACCATAAGAAAAAGCGGATAACTCAATATAGAGCCGTAACGTAGAAAGGGGATGTTCTAGGTATGGGAGACCAAGAACGAACCCACCACGACGCAGAACCATGCTGCCATGCTTCCGACCCAGAGATCGTATACCTACCATAAAAAACGGCAAATACTGTCTCAGGGCCGGAAAAAACCAACTAACCATAAAATACTGAGTACTTAAAAAAAAAAAAAAACTTAGCTGCTGCGATAGCTTCACGCTCCATTATAGATAAATCCAACGAAAGGGCAAACAAAAAACACAGAGAAGAAAAATATCACGTGTGACTCGTGTGCGCTAACTGAAAAGGATGACCACCAGAGGCGCAGCAGTCGGCAGCATGGGATGGAAGTAGTAGTGTAACGAGCTGCTCACTCTGTGGTCGGCTCCCCTCTTGGAGGGTTTTGTAGTGGAGATTTCTATTGGCATTTGGCTCGTGGTAGTGGTCGCACTCACTCGCCTAGTGTTCATACCGACACCCTCCTGGAGGGTGAGCGAGTCAGTTATACTGACCTTTTTCTTTATTTTATTTATTCTCTGGTATGTGTTAGTACATTTACCCTAGAAATAATAGATTAAAGGATATTTCGCGCAGCGACACGAGCTGAGCCCAGAAATTGGTATGGACAATGCTATGACAAGATCTTTCACTTCATCTGTGACTTCATCCAATTATCTGAGGCCCATCCAGGTACCCACACACCTCATACACTGAAGAAGTTCCTATCGCATAGCTTCTTATCAAGAATTTGATATTCACCAAATAAGGCACAGGAACTATGAGTCTACAACAGCTAATGTATCAAACTTCACTTGACGATGAAACACTCCAAATTTGCATGAGATGTAAACCTACAAATTATTTACCTTATTCCTATTATTTTACCACTTATGGCCTTAACACAGTTCTTAGAAAGTGATTTAGGCAAAAACCAGTGATGAACCTATAATATCTTTTCTATCTTTCAAGCCTGCAAATTGAACATCAGCTCCTCTTAAACATCCTTAATTTCATTCAATGACCCTTGGACAGTCAAACAATCCTGGAGACAAGCACCCAGTTTCTACTCCAGCATCTCCCTTTGATTGCAAACTGAGTTCTGAAGAAATGAGAACATGGAACAAAAAACAAAAATAAAAAATTGCTCCTATCTCCATGTTGCATCTCCCAAAAAAGCAGAAAATTAATTACAGACAATGTGATCCATTTATTGAAAGCTCAAACTCCAACCCTTCACTAATACAACTTGCATACCATAATTACCTAAATATTCAGCATCATTTACACTTTTCACAATACTACTTTGATGCAATTAACATAGATACCAGAACATTCAAAGTCAATCATACTATTTACTTTGCATCCTTACTTACAAAATAATGAAGCACTCGAAACAATCTTGGAACCAGATCAAAATTAAAACTTGGAAACACAATGTAAAAACTATTGTTAGTTTTCTTATGAAATACGGCAACAGACAGATGGGAAGAGAAATAATGAACTAAAACCATCAACATACTTTCCATGGCATAGATGACAATGACAAAGCACTCACTATTACTGCCCAGAGTTAAATTTAACCCAGTAAAACCAATGCAAACCTCTAGGAATATTCTGTATTTCTATGACAACACCACCTCCACAAAACCAAAGGAACTCTCTTTATCTCTGAGGAGACTACCCTTCATTCCCAGTTAGTGACATTGTCCATTCAGTTACATCAACACTTTTAGTTGACAATATCTGCAAAATCACAGTGCCCAAAAAAGACACCAGCAAAGTTGCCTTAAATTACTGTTCTGTACTACCTGTGAAGTACTACACATAACATACGTACATAAAATAAGCTAAACTTGTCATACAAACCACAAACAATACAAGGCATTTCAATTCAAATGAAACACAGAAGCAGCCAGCATTAAAAAAAATAATAAGAACAATCTGCCAATGAAAACACTTCAGATTATGCATTTTCACAATGAGAAAATGTTTTATTTTTTGTCCTTATAGCTTTACTGTATATACATCATCACTCCACATCATAGATTGCATTTTTCTAAGTTGATGAAAATGATATTGTTAAGATACAATAAAGTTTTGTACATACTTACCTGGCAGATATATACTTAGCTATAGACTCCGTCGTCCCCGACAGAAATTCGAATTTCGCGGCACACGCTGCAGGTAGGTCAGGTGATCTACCGCCCCTGCCGCTGGGTGGCAGGAATAGGAACGATTACCGTTCTAGAACCAGATTTTCTCTTCCACCTGTCTCCTGAGGGGAGGTTGGGTGGGCCATCAATCGTATATATCTGCCAGGTAAGTATGTACAAAACTTTATTGTATCTTAACAATATCATTTTTGTACATGGAACTTACCCAGCAGATATATACTTAGCTGATTGACACCCTTGGTGGTGGGAAAGAGACAACTATTTACTGAATAGACAGGTAAACACATACGTTGTAGGTAAATGTAAATAAAGAAAACCTTGGTTCCTACTTGATCAGGCGGAAGACTCCATGGCTAATGCCTAGGAATCTGCTTCGCCTCAAGAGGCCTCAGCGAGGATGTGACCTATGGCTAAGAGTTCTTGTGGGTCTGTCGATGGGGTCTTATCCATTTACTCGACAGAGCCTCTTACATGACAATATGCCTATGCCTAGTGGCATAATTAAGAGCACAACACCGATCCCGATCACCTGATCCTAACACGAGGGTTAGTGCTTAAGTTGAAAAGAGTTATCTACAAACCTCAAACAAACAACCCAAAGAAAAAACACGACGTTAATAAAATTTAACTCACTAGTTAAGGATCAGTATCTGCTCCTATCCCAGCAATGTATCCGCAGACACGTATCAACCAAAAGAGAAGGATCCCTCGAAGGTTATCTTGACATCCTTCGGATAATGGGAAGTCAACCCAGAGTTGCATCTCCCGTATGTGACAGCTAATATGTCCTTATGACATATTGTTAGGGAAAGAACAAGAATTCGGAAAAGCTCGCACTTCATGTGCTTTTTAATTCTCAGCTGTTTGAAGGAATCATCAATGCACTTATCAAGTGCTTAGGAGATCACAATGTCTCAAAGAAGGCCAGGGCGTTCTTTGATATAGATCTCTTCTGGGTGAAGCCTGGAGCCTGGCTAGCGCCTCGCACCTGGCTGGAGCCTTGCGCTTGAATGGCGCCTAGAGCCTGGCTGGAGCCTCGCGCCTGGATGGCGCCTTGCACCTGGCTGGCGCCTCGCGCCTGGCTGGTGCCTGATTGGCTCCTCCTTCCTGGCTAGCGCCTCGCGCCTGGCTGGAGCCTTGCGTCTGGCTGGTGCCTTGCGCCTGGAAGGCACCTGGAGCCTGGCAGAAGACTTCATGATTACTGTCTATGAGTCTGCATGCCTCAAGAGTTTCAGCGAGGTAGGGACCTATGACTGACAACCCTTCTGGATCATGTCAATGGGGGCTAGCCCCGCTTACACGACAGAGCCTTCTCGGATCGTGCCAATGGGTGGGGGCTGACCCACTTACATGGCAGAGCCTTACCTGTATCATATCAATGGGGACTAGCCCTCTTACATGACAGAGCTTTAGGTTTCTCTTTACTGGAAGGAGCCTTGCGCCTGGATGGATCCTCAATCCTGACTGGAGCCTAGCCTTGAAGGAGCCTGGCACCTGGATGGAGCCTGGCTGGCTTCTAGAGCCTGGCTGGCTCCTAGAGCCTGGCTGGCTCCTAGAGCCTGGCTGGCTCCTAGAGCCTGGCTGGCTCCTAGAGCCTGGCTGGCTCCTAGAGCCTGGCTGGCTCCTAGAGCCTGGCTGGCTCCTAGAGCCTGGCTGGCGCCTCGCGCCTGGCTTGGCTCCTCCACACTTGCTGGAGCTTCGAGCTTGGAAGAGTCTCTAGGCTGTCTGGCGATGTCCACATCGGACACTCTTATATCTGTCCGATTTGTTCGCACTCTGGCGCATTTGCGCCATGGTTGGAGGCCCGCTCCTTCTCAGTATCCGACCATGACAGAGTTCCTTGGAACTGTCCGCCTCTGGCGTTTTTTCGCCTGTATTGGCATTTGGCGCTTGCTGGCGCTACATTGTCCGAGAGTCCTGACAACCACATAGTTATCAGGAGACTGGAGAAGGGTGGAAGAAATTCTTCCCTTTGAGCTTTTGGCCCCTGGCAAGGGGAGGTGATTTTAGTCAGCTACACCCAGTAGACGACAGGATATCTAACAATACGAGAGAGAAGAGTCTTCCTCCGAGGAGGATCCTTCGTGAACACTTCTTTTGCTAACGAGATCTCTTCTTACATGTTGATGAGGTTTCCTCGTTTGCAGAATCTTCCCTATCCTTGCCCGAAGGAAGGGAAGGAGTCTGGAAGTCGAAGGAGACTCTGAGCTGAAATTGGGCGGAACCCTGATTTCTAGCTCTTATTGAATCCTTCTGAATACCTTCTGGAAGCATTTTGAGCCCTCATCGCACCCCGAAGACTATGTAGGCAAACATTTAAACCATCTCTTCTTCTGTAGATGAAAATGTAAGTACCCTGCCTGGGCAACGAAACTTCTATCTGAAAGTGTTGCGTCAGGAATAGAGGGATTTAGTTCTTTTGCCAGACATACTATGCTGGCAAGAACCCATTCCGCCGTCTCCATTGAATCTGATGCGAGATTCCAATGCACAAAAAATTCACTTGTCTTCTTGGTCGTTTAGGGCTAAGAGAAACAAAGAATTCCTTCATAAACTTCCTCAAGAAGTTTGATGAGGAGCAGTTCCATTTTGTCGGAACAACGGAATCTGTGGGCCACAAAAAGATCCCATTCGATGTACATGATATCCTACTCTTGTCGTATTGCGGTATCGTATAAGATCCCGAAGATCTTAATCCTCTGTTATCTCTAATTCCCCTTGTAGAGACAGAGTATAGCCTTTTATTGCGTTCTTTGATAGCAGATATATACATAGGTGATTCTTCCCTCTGAAAGTGAAAAAACCTCGCTATGTGGTTCACAGAGGTATCGGAAGAGGACAGTTTCCTCATTCCATCTAGCACGATCTGCAGCAATTTCATGTCTTAGCCATGACTATTGTCATTTACCTTGAAAAAACCTCTCATTCATGTCCACTTCTGGTCAGTCTGCACGCGGACAGACTCAGAGTGGAAGGTTTTATATGGTCTATTTATAATAGATTCTGATAGAATATCCAGATACTCTTGGAAAAGCCTTATGAAACATGCTGTGAGAGAACGTGACTTCTGTGAATCCAACCTCTCTAAGGCCAAAATGAGGCATACATCCTCTCTTCCTTTGACGCCCATTTATCTTAATATCTGTTAAGAATTTATAACTAGGGGAAAAAAGACTAAAGTTTATTCCTCCTTCTTTAAATTTAAAGATATCTTATATTGCTACCTCTCTTGGTTCGAGAAAAAGGAGCAGTCTAAAGGAAGAACCTGTTCTTCTACCTTACAAAGAGATCTATGAAGAAGACTTCCCGCAGGTTCTCACAACTCTTTTCAATAAATGTTAGACATACGTTAACAGTTATTATCTTCGATCGAGAAGGTTCTCACGGACATGCAAAATCTTGCATCGAACCTCTTAAGGATCGTTACGTTCCGTGTCTGTTCCCAAATAGGTTCTCTTTTGTTAACGCGAACAGGAGCGAAAAAAAAGAGATTCTCGATGCTCTTTGCGATATGAGAGAGTCGTGGAATTGGCCTAAGTGATTAAAATAAATCATTTCATCATTCCTTGTAAGCGACCCCTTTTCGATTAATTGGGTAACGAAATCAGGAACGAATCTTGCCGTTACCGAGCCTGCTGTCCGAGAGGCTACTGGACTCTTAGGTTAATAACTCGCTAAAACGAGAAATAACTTGGATGGTGCTTCTGGCGCAATTTGCGCCAGGCTGGCGCTTCCTTCTAGTTCTTTTTTAGGTTATGTGCCATAACATCTATGCCTTTATGGTACCCGACATCCTTCACATGTTAATTCCGTTCTTAGTGGGAAAAACTTTTATATACGTAGTATAGTCCATTCAGGGAAACAAATTCTGCCACTAAGAGAATGTTTCCCATCCGACTCACCCAACTTCTATTGAGCAATATCCGATTCTAAAAAGGTTGTGTGCGTTTCTCGAAAGGATGAGAGAATTATATATATCGCGCTCTGCCGTATTAGAATCCTTTATAATACTGTCACATTGTGGTAAACAGCATTAATCTAGGAAACCTTTGTAGGATAACTAGGAATTCTGTAGTTAACCTCGGTATGTGCATAAGACTTGACCATACCGTAGTCTTAAAGTGAATTCTCTACTACATTCATCTTCTCACTAAGCATGTACTCTAATAAGCCATGCTTTCGTAAGCATGAGAGCATTATACAATATAGAGTTCCGCTGCGTTAGAATCCTTTAAAAATGTTACCTACGGTAACAGCATTGAAATTTGTAATATCTTTTCTTATTGAAAACTTCTTAGCAAAGGCAGACATTTTATTTATGTTTGCTTAACTATCCCTCAATCCGAGGCTAAAAATGACATTTGTCGAAAATTGCATTTTTCCTAACTATACAAACCTGAGGTCCTTTAACAATAGGAAGTAGCTAGCGGCAGCTGGAACGTCGTAAGCTTCGAACAAGGGGAGGGAATGGTAGTTTAACTGCTTGTCCGACAGTCCGTGCGCCGCGCGACTGGGAGGTAAACAAATCACTTTGCTTTGGCAGCCCATGCAAAATACGCAGAGTGAGGGGTGGCATGAGGAGGGGGACTATATGTAAGGACCTCAGGTTTGTATAGTTAGGAAAAATGCAATTTTCGACAAATTGTCATTTGTTCCGATACGTAATACAAACCATCGGTCCTTTAACAATAGGAAGACTCACTGGCGTTCGTCCATCCCTGGAATGCCTCCCTGGTCGTAAGAGCGAGGGAGGGATCCAAGCCTCTGTCCGATTGATCGGGTGTGCACCGCAGGATCAATGGTCAGACCTCTGGGTCCGAGTACTAAGAGAGCGGCAAGCGTATCTCTTCGTACCAGCAAGCAAGAACTTGTTCCTGTTTGCAAGAGGCAACATAAAGTATGGGTTGTCTCAGCTGGCATCCACTTCCTCCCCCTTGTTGGAGGAAGTGGTGGATATACGCTCCTATCCCTAGTGAAAGAGGGATAGGATGGGGCTCTGTTGAGTAGCTCACCTGCATCTTGTCCTTATCCAGCAGGGTGACGACCGTGTCCCTCTAACCACAGGTAGAAGGGAAGAAAAAGATGGGAAGAGGAGCCAGTCACACACTCATTCACTCATCCATTCTTACGGTCACACCAGGACTCGATGCTGTTCAGCCTGCGAGGGTCTCTGGGTTCGCTACACAACGTGTTGAGCAGCCACCACGGTCCCAAGGAAAAAGATCCAAGGACCTGTGGGTCAATATCCCGAAGGTAGAAGGAAGGGCATGTGGTCTGGTTGGACCAGACCCCTGCCTTCAGTACCTGCGCCACGGAGAAGTTCTTGCGGACAAGGCAGCATCTCCTTCGCATCGAAGGCGGTGAAGTCCATTAGGGAGGGGATTGTGAACGACTCGAACCAATCGTCAGGGACCGAAGGGTTCTGAGTCTTCGCTACGAAGTTCGGTACGAAATCGAGCGTCACGATCCCATCCCCTGGATGCTTGACTTCGCAGGAGAAGTCATGCAGTTCCTCAGAGAAAAGAAGGAAATAGTCGCATGACCTATCCCTCTTCTCTACTTCGGTGATGTCCAGTACCCATAACTGGTCTGTCCGTTTGCCACGAAGTCTCTCGCATCCTCCTATCCCCATGCAGCGAAGTTCTCGGTAGTGGATAGGACACCGACACTCCATGGTGGGTGTGTCAATGGTATGGGTACTGTGACAAGCTATTAAAACGAAGTAATGATTGCTCGTAACAACCGAACTAAGTCAACAGCGTAGTTCGTAACTGACTCGGGCGCTCTGACAGCTGCCGACTGACTGCGTTCGGTAGGAGGCAAGTTGTCAAAGCATCCGAGTAAGTCACGTGACCTTCGCCTTTAAAGGGTTAATGCCGAGAGACCAAACAAATAATGTATTTGTTTGTCACCAATGCCGGACAGCGAGGTGATGATTCTCTTAAGGCATGTGCCCAACAGGCGAAAGTCAATTGCCTCTAGAGACCGAGGTCCCTGAAGGTAAAACATCTCATGGTTGTTGAATCTCAGCTAAGGAGAAACAACACTATGTACCGTTGAAGACGAAGGTAGATATTAAATGCAACCTACGTCTTCACAGATGAATCGAGAGAAGGATTCTCAAGATTCATAACCTGTGCTTACAAATGACTGAAAACGCTAACCGCTATTTCATTGCTGTCCGGTGAGAAGTCCGTAGTTGCAATGAAAGCGGGCGTTCTTCAGTAATGAAACACAGGGGAAAGCCGCCTGAAGAACTGCTTCTCATGGGCTGAACATTTGGAAGTAGAGCTGTCAGGTCGGAGAGTAGGCGATGTCTTCTGACACATCTCGTAATTCGGGTTGAACAATGAACAATTGTACACCTACGAATACGAGATATTTTGAAGACAAACTCAGATGTCTGCAAAATCATTCGCATTATCGCAGTGCGATGCAGCGGGAGACTTGTACAGACTTCTGTTACCAGTGCGGTAAACAGAAAGATGAAAGAGTCCAGAGATATCTCTGTTGAAAATTCTCGCAATGTCGAAGGCGATGGAATCTAGCGTCACAGCAGTAGATGGTCCTTTATTATTGCGAGAATCCCCGTTAATCAGAGACCTAAGTCCATGATTGTTGGGCAGAGATACGGTTCGGTAGTCAATCAAAGCAGGGGTAGAGAGAGACTACATGACCGTGCATATCGGAGGCCCAGCTGATACTGAGCTGCTATCAGGCAGTTCAATACGCAGTAGTTGAGCCTGAGCTCTCGCTGACTCATCATCCTGAGTTGCCAGGTAATCCATTATTCCAACGAAGGAATGCGTTCGGCGAGAAACTACCGAGCATAAAAGATATGCTCGAGCAATCATATTTAGGCGAAACGAATTTCGGTAAATATAAAAAAGTTGAAATGGTGTTGTCGTGACAAAACTATAAGTATATAAAAGTTGAAATGGTGTTGTCGTGACAAACCATAAGTATATAAAATTGAAACTGAAAACTCCTGGGAGGTTGCAGGCACCCCGAGTTGCAGTTCAATTAGAATACTTCTCTTATAAGTCCGCAATCCGTAGATTAACTAGGATATGCGCCTACCCTCGGACAATTCAACTGCTTAGTAGAATCATGTCGCGAGGTTAATATACGTAGTATATTTGTAGGATTCTGAACAACGATCTCCATCCTAATTCTAAATTTCCTTCCCAGAAAACAAAATAAGGATTGGAGATCGACCACCTTCGATCTCTATCAAAGAGAGTGAAGGAGAATCTTCCTCGAAGGAAAGCTTCAATGGTGAACAGAATACTAAGACGATAGTTCAGCCAAACTGATATTCCCGTCCCATCTTCTCTATTCCAGGTTGGTCGGCCACTGTGAGATAGTTCTTTCAGCAGCAGTCTTCTTCCCAATGCTAGAAATTCCAGGAATTCGAGCATAGGCGAGGTTCCCGATTATCGTGTATATCGGGGATTCTCGTCTCGCTCACTTTGGACCGTGGTCTCGCGTAAGTGTTTGGAGATCGTAAAAAAACTCGAACACTGAATGCGCTAGAAATTCCGTAGAATTCTAAGCAGTCTGCGAAACCCCCACCGAATTCGTCAAACGATATCGGCTGGTGGTCCTCTCGATTCCCGTAGAAATCGAGAATGGGGCAGGATTCCTCCTCAACGACCGGGGCTTACGTCAGGTAGGACCCGAAGGTCCCCCCCGGTAGCGCAGTCCCCGAACGTGGGATCCTACAGAGAAATCTCTGTAGGATCCCTCCCCTTTCCCTCGTAGCCGTGGAGAGAGGGAATGGGGGAGGAATTTGGATACTCGCTCGCCTTCCCAGTGGAACTAGCAGTAGGAGAAGAGAAGGAGCAGCCATCGCCTTGCGGCGATGTCCTCTCAGAGTCTGGGAAAACGTATCGTCAGGAGAAAACGTTTTCCCGCGGAGGGTTACGAACTCTCACTGTAGGTAAGGGTCTGCCGCCACTGTGAACGTCGTCTGGGTGGGGCTGATCGACACTGACAGGAGAGAGCCGATACCGTCCTCCGACTCATTCCAGTCCTCGTTGAGGTCGAAACCTCTCAGGAGGACCGAAGAGTATTTAAATACGGTCCGAAGACACGTAGAAACGCCGCTGTCCGCAGTAGAGGAGGTGGAAGTTGCTTGATCGACCGGCCAGAACTGAGAGAGCCTTCTTGTCGGAGACGAGAGACTCTGGTTCGAGACAGAATTCGCAAGCTCCGATCAGCGGCAGACCCACCGTGCGGTTTGGTTTCCCTCTCGGGCCCCAAAACGACTCGAGCAGAGACGTGGGCTCTGCTGGTGGGAGCGGCAATCCTTCCGCAAGGTCATTATGCTGACGAATCAGCTTAATGACTTCTGCAAATTCCTCTGTATCTCGGGAGTAACCGCGTCTTGCGGAGTAGGACCGTCCAGTCCCCTCCAACAAGAACAGATCCCGAGATACTCCTCCTTCCGAAGGAGGAAACAGCGGCAGACCCCTGACGGTCGCCTCCAGCTACTTGCGCGTATGTCCTGGTCGGTACCTAGAACCGTGCCTGGTCCATACGGCGTCATAGCGGGATCGCGAGCGGCGCACCTCTCGCGATCCTCATAGGTACCTCGCTCTCCCGGTGTAGCCCGAGGAGGTGAAGGTACAGGAGAGGCAGACCTGACGCTCCCCCCTAGCTCGCTGGCAGGACCAGCGTGCTTGGAGGGCTGCTGCTGATCGTCAACCCGCGGTGGCGATCGAGCAGCAGGCCTAGCCTTCCGCTCGCCTGGGCGAGAGGCTCGGCTGAGATTGTCGAGCTGATCTCTAGCGTCAGGCGGCTGTTGCTGGATACCGTCTCCGCCCGGTCCCGCCCGATGGAGCGCGTCAGGTGACTGCTAGGCTCGCTGTCGCGGTGAGACCGGCGAGTGTCCTCTCGGCGCGTCGAGCCGCTGGTACCAGCCGTGGCTGGTACCGACGGCCGCGGGGACCCCTTCCTCGCCTCAACCCGTGGCTGGTCAGCGACCATCACGTCCAACCCGAGCAGCCAGCTGGTCGCTGCGAGAGCGTTCCACTGGCCTGGCGAGAGTCGTCTGCACGACACTCCAGTCTTCTGCTCCGCGCTTCGTCTTGGCGGCGAGCGAGCTCGGGTGTCAGACTTTGGCTGGACGGTCTCTCGCGGGAGACCGTCCACTCGGTACTTCTCGCTAACGAGATCCGAGGCGGATCCTGGTTTTAGCGGCAGAACCAGGCGAGGAAGTGCCAGCCGAAGCTGGTACTCCTCTGGTCCCCGTCTTCTTCTCCTTGGTAGAAGAAAATAAAAGACGGGCCCTGTTCCCGAGGGAGCAGGAGGACCAGCAGAAGAGCTCCCCGAATCGCCGGAGCGAGACGGGCCCTTAGAAGGTCCCGAAGGAGCCTTCTTAGGGGGGAAAACCCGGGTTACCAGCTGGTCGCTGCAAGAGCGGCCGCTGGCCTGGCAAGAGTCACCTGAGCGTCTCTCACCAGCCTTCTGCTCCGTGCCGCGTCTTGGCGCCGAGCGAACTCTGGCGCCGAACTTGGCTGCACGGTCTCCCGAGGGAGAACCGTACACTCGGGATCTCTCGCGAACGAGAGACCGAGCCGGAACCTGGCGTAGCGGCATCGCCGCTAGCACCAGGCGAGGAAGTACCAGAGCTAACCGATACTCCTCTGGTCCCCGTCTATCTCGTTCCTTACGGAAGGGGAGACGGGCCCCGCTCCCGAAGGAGCAGGAGGACCAGCAGAAGGACCCCCCGTCCCCCCGCCCACCGGGGTGGGACGGGCCCTTAGAAGTTCCCGAAGGAGACTTCTTAGGGGGGAAGGCAGCCTTCTTCTTCTTCGGCTTATGGGCCTTAGAAGTCGAAAGGGGAAGAGGCAGCAGCAGACGATGAAGACGAAGATGACAGCTTCCTCTTCTCCTCTTCCTCGTCAGCTCACGCAGGACAGTCCGTCAGGTCCTCCATCTAGGCCGGAGCCGGGGATATTGCCGAAGCAACACGGCCCGACTGCACCTGTCCGGAAGGACCTGGACTGGGGAAGACACACCCGTGGGCAGGAACCAGCATGGACAGGCTCAGGAACCAGGAGCGACAGGAACAGCAACCAGCTTCAGGAGCGGCAGGAACAGCGGCAGCGGTAGACCCAGAAGGGACAGCCAAGCCACAAGCGGGAATCACATCAGCGGCAGGTAACGGCAGGCCCAGCGATCGCCTCGTAGAATCATCGGCAGCCAGCGGAACCTGGGTCCTGGCGGCCGGTCCAGGGTCGAGCTGCTGGAACAGCGGAAGTCTGGGGCAGGCAACACGAAGAAACAGCGGGCGGCGGCGGCAACCCCACCTCGGTACGGCGGCGGCCCTAGTAGCGGCAGACGGCATCATCGACACAGCATGGGGAGTGTAGACCAGGAGGGGGGGGAGCAGCATAAGCGGCCGTGGGTAGTAGTGGAGACCGCCCCAGACATCGCTAGACGCTGCAGCAGCCCGTGGATGCTAGGCTCGCCCCTGCCGCCGCGGTGGTCCATACCTGTTCCAAGGTCGTCTCCCAAGGATGTAGCACCTGCGGTAACATAGATAGATTAGTAAGAGGGGTGTTCCCTCACGCACGGGGGAAGACATGCCCCACCCCGAACGCAAGGAAGACCCCAAATACAAAATACAAAACGAAGAAGCTGAGCGGGGGGCAGGAAGGAAGTCGAAGAATCGGATACCAAGGGAGTCGCGGGAGGGCTTTCCGACGACTTCCTAGCAGACCTTCGCTTCCCCTACCCCCGCACAGCAGTTGAAAAGTAATAATGAAAATGACATACTGCCCTTGCGATTACTTCATCGAACTTAAAGGGTAAAAGATCAATTCCCGGGTAAGAACGGAAATTTATCCAATAATATGATGCTATCATATATGAAAATGAAAACGAATACTGCACTTCGATTTCACTTTCACATAAAAAATCGTAAGGATCTTCCCGTAAGAAAAACAAAAATTTATCCAAATTAAATTTCATGCAAATAAATAAATTAAAATGAAAAGAATATTGCAATTGCGAATCCACTTTCATTGCATTCTATTATAAAAAAAATTAAAAGGCTCGTGCCGAGCGCAATCACACTCTCGGTAACGAACGCACAGGGCAAAAATATAATGAAAAGAGTACTTACATTTTTCAATTACACACTTTCGCCCAAAATACATGACTCGGCGCGAGCGCGCCCGCCCTCGGCACCGAGACATAATTCAAGGGTTCAATTCATGAAAAGAGAGGAAATCGCCGCATCTACGGCGATACTCCCATGTTGGTTCATAATTAAGTAATGAAAATGAAAACAGTGTACTTACAGTTTCATTTTCAAGTCAAACAAACCATTAGTAGAAAACACAATATACAGTAGGGCCTCGATAATCACGGGGATAGGCCCAGAACCCCCCGTGATAAGTAAATACCCGTGTTATCCTGATACCCCCCTCCCCCCCAAAAATTGCTTTTAACTGCCTACTCTAATAATTAACCCACCCCACCCCCCCAAGACCACTATTTCAATGTTTATAACTGCCTACTTTGGTTCAAGCACCAAATATGTCTTCAGCTATCAACTTAAACTAAATTCAAGACAGTTTCAAAATTATTCTTTCCTATCTTCAATTTCCCCGCCCCTTCATCAGATCAGCAAACAAAGTATATTACCTAACAATTCCTTTCCATTTTCATGATTTGGCTGCTGCACCATACTAAAAGTACATAGTATATCCTATTGTTGTGAATGAAACATATTTATGATAAAAAACATGATTTACTAAAGTAGTTAACAGCACCCAACTATAAATTAATGTATAAAACAGCAAAATACAGCAATAAAAATCTAGTTTTGTCGTTTGTTTACGTTTAGAATCGCTGATGGACGTTTATTACCGAAAGAATTATTTTGGAAAACAATTTAGTTGCCAAAAGAAATGAATTTATTAATGGAATTATTATTATCATTAACTTTGCACATAATAGTTTATGGTATTATGATTCAGTAATTCATATTTTATTGAGAGAGAGAGAGAGAGAGAGAGAGAGAGAGAGAGAGAGAGAGAGAGAGAGAGAGAGAGAGAGAGAGAGAGAGAGAGAGAGAGAGAGAAATTTGCTATTTACATTCATAGTATTTGAACATTTGTAAATGAGTGTATCCTAAAAATCATTTAGTTATGAAAAGAAGAAGAAAACACAGTAATTAGTGAATCTTGCTCTATGATAAAATTCGCGATTTTGTTAATTTTCCGGGATATACGTAGTATTTGGGCTCCACAAAAAAGTAAGTGATTTATGACAGAATTTAGAGGATACTTCAGAATTTAGAGGACTTATGTAAAAATACATCGGTAGTTTGTAGAACGGTGTAACCACTATCATTGTGTACGAACGAGACTAGGTTTGGTGACGTCACGGTGGTCATACGTATTTTTTTCGTGAATGAATATACATTTATGATTAAAAAAAATAGTTATTACTGTACTGCTTAGAGTACCATACTGTAATATTAATGTAATCACATCAACTAAAGTAATCGTTGCATGCTGTAAACATATAAAGTGTATTTTTGACTTTTGAAAAATGCATTCCCCAAGGAATTATTCCTTGAAGAAGCTTTTTATTATGAAGATATGCCAATAACTATAAAAGATATGCGTTTTATTATGAATATAATTATGACAATAATACATAAGTAAAAGGAAAATGGTTTTATTACGTTTAAGCTTCGTCGCCGATCGCAAACAACAATACGATAATCTATGACAATTATCGTTTGTATGACTGCCGTGTTTGATTACATTATACCAAAACAATAAAGAAGTTCGAATTGAAAATTAATGTTTTCCTAAATGTTATTACTACTGTAATTACAATAATACTATTAACATTTCTAAAAGGTTAAGAATGACAAAGGTGCTGTTAGTGTAATGGTTACAATTTCTGCTGGCCGCTCAACTACAAGTTGATGTCAATGATGTGGGATTATTCCATGAATAGGCTACATATTATGAAGATATGCCAATAATATATAAGGTGAGAATGGTTTTATTATTTTTATTGTCAGTTAATATTTAATATCATAATGTGAATCTGTTCATGCATTTGTTGGTTATCGGAACCGGACGAGGCTTAGCCTACCAGGGATTCATACCAGTGATAGGTATAGACTGAGAAGTGGTCCAAGGAAAACCCGTGATTAACTGAATCCGTGATTGCTGATCCGTGACTAAGCGAGGCCCCACTGTAAACAAAGCATACGACGATGAAGCGGGCAGAGAGCGATGACGAACACGTCCTTCACACCCGCGGCCGAGAAAGCAAAAATGACAATTTGTCGAAAATTGCATTTTTCCTAACTATACAAACCTGAGGTCCTTTAACAATAGGAAGTAGCTAGCGGCAGCTGGAACGGTCGTAAGCTTCGAACAAGGGGAGAACGGTAGTTAACTGCTTGTCCGACAGTTGCGCGCCGCGCGACTGGAAGGTAAACAAATCACTTTTGCTTTTGGCCCATGCAAAATACGCAGAGTGAGGGGTGGCATGAGGAGGGACTATATGTAAAGGACCTCAGGTTTGTATAGTTAGGAAAAATGCAATTTTCGACAAATTGTCATTTGTTCCGATACGTAATACAAACCATCGGTCCTTTAACAATAGGAAGACTCACTTCTTGTGGGAGGAATCTGAGTCTTTTTGATGAACAGACTGGTGTTCGTCCATCCCTGGAATGGCCTCCCTGGTCGTAAGAGCGAGGGAGGGATCCAAGTATGGGTTGTCTCAAGCTGGCATCCACTTCCTCCCCCTTGGTTGGAGGAAGTGGTGGATATACGCTCCTATCCCTAGTGAAATAAAGGGATAGGATGGGGCTCTGTTGAGTAGCTCACCTGCATCTTGTCCTTATCCAGCAGGGTGCCGACCGTGTCCCTCTAACCACAGTAGAGGGGGAAGAAGAAGATGGAAGAGGAGCCAGTCACACTCTCATTCACTCATCCATTCTTACGGTCACACCAGGACTCGATGCTGTTCAGCCTGCGAGGGTCTGGGTTCGCTACACAACGTTGTGTTGAGCAGCACCACCACGGGTCCCAAGGAAAAAGATCCAAGGACCTGTGGGCAATATCCCGAAGGTAGAAGGAAGGGCATGTGGTCTGGTTGGACCAGACCCCTGCCTTCAGTACCTGCGCCACGGGAGAAGATCTTGCGGACAAGGCAGCATCTCCTTCGCATCGAAGGCGGTGAAGTCCATTAGGGAGGGGATTGTGAACGACTCGAACAATCGTCAGGGACCGAAGGGTTCTGAGTCTTCGCTACGAAGTTCGGTACGAAATCGAGCGTCACGGATCCCCATCCCTGGATGCTTGACTTCGCAGGAGAAGTCATGCAGTTTCCTCAGAGGAAAAGAAGGAAACTAGTCGCATGACCTATCCCTCTTCTCTACTTCGGTGATGTCCAGTACCCATACTGGTCTGTCCGTTTGCCACGAAGTCTCTCGCATCCTCCTATCCCTCTGCAGCAAAGTTCTCGGTAGTGGATAGGACACCGACACTCCATGGTGGGTGTCGATGGTATGGGTACTGTGACAAGCTATTAAAACGAAGTAATGATTGCTCTGTAACAACCGAACTAAGTCAACAGCGTAGTTCGTAACTGACTCGGGCGCTCTGACAGCTGCCGACTGACTGCGTTCGGTAGGAGGCAAGTTGTCCAAGCATCCGAGTAAGTCACGTGACCTTCGCCTTTAAAGGTTATGCCGAGAGACCAAACAAATAATGTATTTGTTTGTCACCAATGCCGGACAGCGAGATGATGATTCTCTTAAGGCATGTGCCCAACAGGCGAAAGTCAATTGCCTTCTAGAGACCGAGGTCCCTGAAGGCAAAACATCTCATAGTTGTTGAATCTCAGCTAAGGAGAAACAACACTATGTACCGTTGAAGACGAAGGTAGATATTGAATGCAACCTACGTCTTCACAGACGAATCGAGAGAAGGATTCTCAAGATTCATAACCTGTGCTTACAAATGACTGAAAACGCTAACCGCTATTTCATTGCTGTCCGGTGAGAAGTCGTAGTTGCAATGAAAGCGGGGCGTTCTTCAGTAATGAAAAAACACAAAAGGGGGAAAGCCGCCTGAAGAACTGCTTTCTCATGGGCTGAACATTTGGAAGTAGAGCTGTCAGGTCGGAGAGTAGGCGATGTCTTCTGACACAATCTTGTAATTCGGGTTGAACAATGAAACAATTGTACACCTACGAATACGAGATATTTTGAAGACAAACTCAGATGTCTGCAAAATCATTCGCATTATCGCAGTGCGATGCAGCGGGAGACTTGTACAGACTTCTGTTACCGTGCGGTAAACAGAAAGATGAAAGAGTCCAAGAGATATCTCTGTTGAAATTCTCGCAATGTCGAAGGCGATGGGGAATCTAGCGTCACAGCAGTAGATGGTCCTTCATTATTGCGAGAATCCCCATTAATCAGAGACCTAAGTCCATGATTGTTGGGCAGAGATACGGTTCGGTAGTCAATCAAACCAGGGGAGAGAGAGACATACTGACCGTGCATCTCGGAGGCCCAGCTGATACTGAATAGCCGCTGTCAGGCAGTTCAATACGCAGTAGTTGAGCCTGAGCTCTCGCCGACTCGTCATCCTGAGTTGCCATGTAATCCATATTCCACGAAGGAATGCGTTCGGCTAGAACTACCGAGCATAAAAGATATGCTCGAGCAATTATATTTAGGCGAAACGAATTTCGGTAAAATATAAAAGTTGAAATGGTGTTGTCGTGACAAAACCATAAGTATATAAAATTGAAACTGAAAACTCCTGGGAGGTTGCAGGCAACCCCGAGTTGCAGTCAATTAGAATACTTCTCTTCTAAGTCGCAATCCGTAGATAAACTAGGATATGCGCCTACCCCTCGGACAATTCAACTGCTTTATTAGAATCATGGTCGCGAGGTTTATATACGTAGTATATTTGTAGGATTCTGAACAACGATCTCCATCCTGAAATTCTTTCCTTCAAGAAAACAAAATAAGGATTGGAGATAGACCACCTTCGATCTCTATCAAAGAGTGAAGGAGAAGTCTTCCTCGAAGGAAAGCGGGTTCAATGGTGAACAGAATACTAAGACGATAGTTCAAGCCAAACTGGATATTCCCGTCCCATCTTCTCTATTCCAGGTTGGTCGCCTACTGTAAGATAGTTTCTTTCAGCAGCAGTCTTCTTCCCAATGCTAGAAATTAAATTCCAGGAATTCGAGCATAGGCGAGGTTCCCGATTATCTGTAACATCGGGGATTCTCGTCTCGCTCACTTTAGACCGTGGTCTCGCCTAAGTGTTTGGAGACGTAAAAAACTCGAACACTCTGAATGCGCTAGAAATTCCGTAGAATTCTAAGCAGTCTGCGAAACCCCCACCGAATTCGTTCAAACGATATCGGCTGGTGGTCCTCTCGATTCCCGTAGAAATCGAGAATGGGGCAGGATCCCTCCTCAACGACCGCGGGGTTACGTCAGGTAGGACCCGAAGGTCCCCCCGGTAGCGCAGTCCCGAACGTGGGATCCTACAGCGAACTCTCTGGTAGGATCCCTCCCCTTTCCCTCGTAGCCGTAAGGAGAGAGGGAATGGGGGAGGAATTGGATACTCGCTCGCCTTCCCAGTGGAACTAGCAGTTGGAGAAGAATAGGAGCAGCCATCGCCTTGCGGCGATGGTCTCTCAGAGTCTGGGAAAACGTATCGTCAGGAGAAAACGTTTTCCCGCGGAGGGTTACGAACTCTCACTGTAGGTAAGGGTCTGCCGCCACTGGTGAACGTCGTCTGTGGTGGGGCTGATCGACACCTGACAGGAGAGAGCCGATACCGTCCTCCGACTCATTCCAGTCCTCGTCGAGGTCGAAACCTCTCAGGAGGACCGAAGGAGTATTTAAATACGGTGTCCGAAGACACGTAGAAACGCCGCTGTCGCAGTAGAGGAGGTGGAAGTAGCTTGATCGACCGGCCAGAACTGAGAGAGCCTTCTTGTCCGGAGACGAGAGACTGGTTCGAGACCAGAATCGGCAGCTCCGATCGCGGCAGACCCACCGTCGGTTTGGGGTTCCCTCTCGGGCCCCAAAACGACTCGAGCAGAGACGTGGGCTCTGCTGGTGGGAGCGGCAATCCTTCCGCAAGGTCATTATGCTGACGAATCAGCTTAATGACTTCTGCAAATTCCTCTGTATCTCGGGAGTAACCGCGTCTTGCGGAGTAGGACCGTCCAGGGTCCCCTCCAGCAAGAACAGGATCCCGAGATACTCCTCCTTCCGAAGGAGGAACAGCGGCAGACCCCTGACGGTCGGCCTCCAGCTACTTGCGTCGTATGGTCCGGTCGTCCTAGAACCGTGCCTGGTCCATACGGCGTCATAGCGGGATCGCGAGCGGCGCACCTCTCGCGATCACTCCATTAAGGTTTACCCTTCGCTTTGCCTCCGGTGTAAAAAGCCGATCCTTTTTTTTTTTTTTTGGAGGTTTGGAAAAAGGGTTTAAAGGTTTTTTTACAAGGGGGAGGGAGGCAGGGGACCTGGACGCTCTCCCCCCTAGCCTTCACTGTCTGGCAGGACCAGCGTGCTTGGAGGGCTGCTGCTGATCGTCAACCCAGCGGTGGCGATCGAGCAGCAGGCCTAGCCTTGCCGCTCGCCTGGGGCGAGAGGCTCGGCTGAGAACGTGACGCTGATCTCTAGCGTCAGTGCGAGCTGTTGCTGGTTACCGTCTCCGCCCGTCCCGATGGGAGCGGCGTCAGGTGACCTGCTAGGCTCGCTGTCGCGGTTTGGAGGGGGGGGGGGGGACCGGGCGAGCGTCCTCTCGGCGCGTCGAGCCGCTGGTACCCCCCAGCCTGGCTGGTACCGACGGCCGCTGGGGACCCCTTCCTCGCCTCAACCCGTGGCTGGTCAGCGACCGTCACGTCAACTTTTCCGAGCAGCCAGCTGGTCGCTGCGAGAGCATCCACTGGCCTGGCGAGAGGTCGTCTGCACGACACTCGCCAGTCTTCTGCTCCGCGCTTCGGTCTTGGCGGCGAGCGAGCTCGGGTGTCAAGACTTTGGCTGGACGGTCCTCCCGCGGGAGACCGTCCACGGGTCGGTACTTCTCTTAAGGCTAATCGCTAACGAGAAGCCGAGGCGGATCCTGGTTTAGCGGCAGACCAGGCGAGGAAGTCCAGCCGAAGCTGGTACTCCTCTGGTCCCCGTCTTCTTCTCCTTGGTAGAAGAAAAGACGGGCCCTGTTCCCGAGGGAGCAGGAGGACCAGCAGAAGAGCTCCCCGAATTGCCGGAGCGAGACGGGCCCTTTAGAAGGTCCCGAAGGAGCCTTCTTAGGGGGGAAAACCCGGGTTACCAGCTGGTCGCTGCAAGAGCGGCCGCTGGCCTGGCGAGAGTCACCTGAGCGGCTCTCACCAGCCTTCTGCTCCGTGCCGAGTCTTGGCGCCGAGCGAACTCTGGCGCCGAAACTTGGCTGGCACGGTCTCCCGAGGGAGAACGTACACTCGGGATCTCTCGCGGAACGAGAGACCGAGCCGGAACCTGGCGTAGCGGCATCGCCTTGCTAGCACCAGGCGAGGAAGTACCAGAGCTAACCGATACTCCTCTGTCCCCCGTCTATCTCTTCCTTACGGAAGGGAGACGGGGGGGCCCCCGCTCCCAACCCGAAAGGAGCAGGAGGACCAGCAGAAGGACCCCCCCCCCCCGTCCCATTGGGGTGGGACGGGGGCCTTAGAAGTTCCCGAAGGAGACTTCTTAGGGGGGGAAGGCAGCCTTCTTCTTCTTCGGCTTATGGGCCTTAGAATAAGTAAGAAGGGGAAGAGGCAGCAGCAGACGATGAAGACGAAGATGACAGCTTCCTCTTCTCCTCTTCCTCGTCAGCTCACGCAGGACAGTCGTCAGGTCCTCCATCTAGGCCGGAGCCGGGGCTATTGCCGAAGCAACAACACCGGCCCGACTGCACCTGTCCGGAAGGACCTGGACTGGGGTAAGACACACCGTGGCCAGGACCAGCATGGACAGGCTCAGGAACCAGGAGCGCCAGGACAGCAACCAGCTCAGGAGCGGGCAGGAACAGCGGCAGCGGTAGACCCAGAAGGGGACAGCCAAGCCAACAGCGGGAATCACATCAGCAGCAGGTACGGCAGGCCCAGCGATCGCCTCGTAGAATCATCGGCAGCCAGCGGAACCTGGGTTACTGGCGGGGGGGCCGGTCCAGAGGCTGCTGGAAACAGCGGAAGTCTGGGGCAGGCAACCGAAAGAAAACAGGCGGCGGCGGCAACCCCCCTCGGTACGCGGCGGCCCTAGTAAGCGGCAGACGGCGTCACCGACACAGCATGGGGAGTGTAGACCAGGAGGAGCAGCATAAGCGGCCGTGGTAGTAGTGGAGACCGCCCCACGACCTCGCTAGACGCTGCAACAGCCCGTGGATGCTAGGCACGCCCTGCCGCCGCGGTGGTCCATACCTGTCCAAGGTCGTCTCCCACGGATGTAGCACCTGCGGTAACATAGGTAGATTAGTAAGAGGGGTTCCCTCACGCACGGGGGGAAGACATGCCCACCCCGAACGCAAGGAAGACCCAAATACAAAATACAACGAAGAAGCTGAGCGGGGGGGCCAGGAAGGAAGACGAAGAATCAGATACCAAGGGAGTCGCGGGAGAGCTTTCCGACGACTTCCTGGCAGACCTTCGCTTTCCCCTACCCCCCCTACCCCCCGCACAGCAGTGAAAGTAATATGAAAATGAAACAGAAATACTGCCCTTTGGCGATTCACTCATAGACTTAAAAGGGGAAAAGATCAATTCCCGGGTAAGAACGGAAACTTGATCCATAATATGATGCTATCATAAAATATATGAAAATGAAACAGAATACTGCACTTGCGATTTCACTTTCACATAAAATAATCGTAAGGATCAATTCCCGGATAAGAACGAAAATTGATCCAAATTAAAATTTCATGCAAATAAATAAAAAATGAAAATGAAAAGAATATTGCAATTGCGAATCCACTTTCATTGCAATCTATTATACAAAATAAAATGGCTCGTGCTTGCCGAGCGCAATCACTCTCTCGGTAACGAACGCACAGGGCAAAAATATAATGAAAAAGAGTACTTACATTTTTCAATTACACACTTTCGCCCAACATACATGACTCGGCGCGAGCGCTGCCCGCCCTCGGCACCGAGACATAATTCAAGGGTTCAATTCATGAAAAAAAGAGAGGAAATCGCCGCATCTACGGCGATAGCTCCATGTTGGTTCATAATTAAGTAATGAAAATGAAACAGTGTACTTACAGTTTCATTTTCAAGTCAAACAAACCATTAGTAGAAAACACAATATAAACAAAGCATACGACGATGAAGCGGGCAGAGAGCGATGACGAACTGTCCTTCACACCCGCGGCCGAAAGCAAAAGTGATTTGTTTACCTTCCAGTCGCGCGACAAGCAGTTAACTACCGTTCTCCCCTTGTTCGAAGCTTACGACGTTCCAGCTGCCGCTAGCTACTTCCTATTGTTAAAGGACCGGATGGTTTGTATTACGTATCGGAACAAGTGATTTGTTTACCTCCCAGTCGCGCGTTGGCGCGCGGGGGACTGTCGGACAAGCAGTTAACTACCGTTCTCCCCTTTCTTCGAAGCTTACGACCGTTTTCCAAGATGCCGCTATGCTACTTCCTATTGTTTAAAAAGGACCGATGGTTTGTATTACGTATCGGAACAAACCACGATTGTAGGAAGGGGAGAGACACGGTTAGTCAATTCCATCCCGCAGGAGAGAGACATGTACCCGACCACTCATGACCGCCACATAAAAACATGATACTGCGTTGGTGTCTAAGGCTAAGCGTCAGCGGATAGCAGTCTTGTTAGCCGACTGGCCTTACCCTTCCAGAGTTGCCAGCTACTCCATTTAATAAAGGAATCTTATAAATTATTATCGAACTTCAGGAAGTTCTTATAATGCATATCTAAGCGAAACAAGATTCGATAATCTAGAAGCTAAGTAGGTGTGTTGTCTAACATCCCTTTAGCGTAGTCCTTCCTAGGAAATTCCTAGAAGGATACTGGTAATTGAGTTGCTCAGCAAAGAAGTAACTACGGTATGTGCTTATGATTTGCCGTATCGTATTCTCATACAGCAGATACTCTACTACCTTCTTTCCCTGCCGAGGCAGATAGAGAAAGGAAAAATTTTTTCTATCTTCGTTCTTTTCGTTAATAGAACGATAGAAAGAGTATATATTTCTCCTTAAAGAAGGAAGTTAATCCAGGAACTCTTTAAATCTTCGTGATTTCTCATAATCGTGGAAGAGACAAAAATTCCTGTTCATACTGTAGGGGTTATTTACGGAAGGAAGTAGATATTTCCTATCCGCACCATCATACCCAAACGTCGATGAGCTTCTTATAAGAAAAAACTCCCAAAGCTCTTGCCTCTTCATAAACGAGGGAAGAGCATGAATGAAGGAGAGAGTCCTCTGAATAATGACAAAAATGGCTTCTCTTAGTATCAGAATCCTTCTGGCAAAAGCGACGGCCGCCTGTGCGACATCTTGCACCTTTGCCAGGGGAAAGTTGCTCAAGTTAAAACTCAATGAGGAGCCTCGCGACTGACCTCTCTCTCATAAGAAGATTAGGAATATTCTGGCTTCCTGGCTCCTTGCGCCTAGCGCCTGGAATGTTCCGCGCGGCCTGGAATGTTCCGCGCGCCTGGAATGTTCCGCACGCTAGGAAAAGGAGACTCGCTCCTGGAACGTTCCGCTTGCGTGGAAGGTCCCGTGCGCCGATAGTTCCGAGCGCCTACTAGACCCCTTTTAGAAAGAGCCTCTTGCTCGGAAACGTTCAAAGGAAGGATCGTTCTGATTGCCACTCTACTATAAGGCTCCTTGCTCTAGCCGTCTGTTTTTCTGGCGCAATTTGCGCCAGGCTAGCGCTTCCTCTCTTTGAAGGCGCCTTGCGCCAAGAAAAATTTTCTAGGAACGCGGATTCTGCGTTTCGGTTGTAGGAACGCAGGCTCGCGCTAGTCTGTCAGCTGGAACGCGCCTCGCTGCTGGCTATTGGAACGTAGCTCACGCTAGCTTGCTGGAACGCGGCTTCCTGGCAGCGGCTGGCTCTTGCTCAGTGTTCTCTTAGCTTTCAGAGAACGCGCTAGATCATCGAAACTCCAAACATACATTCTTCGTCTTTTCGGATGTAAGATGAAGAGACGCACATTTTAAAGGATGCCTTATCAATGGCTATCCTTGGCAGTCTGGGACGTTCTACAGAACCTGCCGAGGGGACGCCTGATCGGTGGTGGGTCTCCCTACCTTCCTGCGGCTGTCGACTTTCCTCCTCCACTGGGTCTGGGAGTTTTGGAAGAGGTCTAGGCCTGGAAGCGCTACGGAGCCGATCAGACGCACCCTCCACTGCACTGGGAACACTATATTCACTTCTTACCTTTTTAGAGCTCGCCTTTTGAGCTCCATCCATTTATCTTCAAATTTGCACATATGAATTTGTAGATTCTGTGGAGTAAGAAGGTGATGAGGATGCAACCAACTACTAGAATTGTCAATACTCTAACTGCCTCGTTAGAAATGAAAACGAGAGCTCTTAAAGCTTCTAAAGGAAGCGTATCTAGTTATATGCTTTCTGACTTCTAAAGTAGGAAGTTAGATCTTATATTTCCTTCATCAAGGGAAGTTTTCTAAAACTTTATACAACGTATTTTAGTGAAAAAAAAAAAAAAAAAAACAAAAAAAAAAAATCAATTTATTTCCCTTATTGCAAAATATATGAGTGTCTACCGAAAAAAAAAAAATTCGGTAGTTTCCAATTTTCACGTAATACATTCTTCGAAATTTCGAAGCCAAATTCATTAAAAAGTTAATAAAAGCGTATGCCAAACCAAAGACCCAGTACTTCCCTGCAAAAGACAGCCCAGAAGGTCGATGGCTATGAAAAAACGAAAATCAAGTCAGGAGGTAGCAACAACGTATGTTGACACTACCGCGACAGAGAAAATCTAGTTCTAGAACGGTAATCATTCCTATTCCTGCCACCCAGCAGCAGGGGCGGTAGATCACCTGACCTACCTGCAGCGTGTGCCGCGAAATTCGAATTTCTGTCGGGGACGACGGAGTCTATAGCTAAGTATATATCTGCTGGGTAAGTTCCATGTACAAAAAAGAATCCTTTCACATCTGTCATTCATCTTTTGCTGTCTTACACCTCCTGACAAAATAAAACCAGTTTACACAGAATAAGGCCTGGATGACAACAGCATCACACAAGTATACAGCATTCCAAAAGAATGGAAAAAGATAAAAAGAACTTTAGCTTTAACTTTATAAGTGATAAATATCAAAAAAGAAAAAAAAATCTGCAAATTAACATGAGAAAAGGAAGAATTCAGCTCCTCTTGTAATGATAACATATTTCAGGCAAAACAATACTATGTTTCTTGCAATTTTGACAAAAAAGCATGTCTAAACATTTCTTTTGCTTTTCTACATCTCCATTAGATGAAGTCAAAAACTTTCCAAAGCATTTAAATGGCCTTATATGCAAATTAAATTCAATATAAAAAAAAATGTTTTTTCATAATGTAATTAACCTAACCATGCTGTGACAAACTGGCAACATTTACAAACATTTCTAAATGATGGATGACTTAAAAAAGCATTCGCCTCACAATTACAGCCATGGAATTCAATAACATACGTATTATGATTACAACTACATGTACATGTGGCTTGCTGTACATGGAGGAAATCAACTTTGTTGAAGGCTATATTCCTCTCAGAATAGTATAGTAACAGACAATCTTTGTACGAATAAAAATTAAAAAATATTGACATCCATTATGAAAAAACAAAACCACTAACAGCAACACAGCTTACATAAACAACTATGAAAAAACTATATTCTATAAATCCTCTGCTTCACAATGGAGAAGGTCATAGTTCTATACATTCCTCTGCTTTGCAATGGAGTAGGTCATAGCAAAATTCAGGATAACATATGAACCAAAAATAATGAAACCTATTTCATATCTAGAAAACACAACAATGACATTCTCCCTTGCAATCCATGTCAAAATCTGGCTTAAGCAGAACCTGGGCACATATCTAAAGTTCTATAACTAAAGCCAATAAAAAGTAAACTGAATAAAACTCCAGCAAAAAAAATGCAATACTCACGCAGCTCCTGCAGTACATGCTATCTGCTTGGTAACATCACATACAAATGTCAACTCCGAAGCATAAATGATATTTACAGTATAAAAATGGCAAAGACCAAATCATAACTTCTGTTCTTACCAGATGACATTATGTTGTGATCTCTGTCAGATGAAAAGTTGTGCTGGGATATGGAATCCATAACTTCACATAATGCTGCATCCTGGACACAAAACAGGAGGCCTCCTAAAATAGATATATACAGCACATTAGGAACATTAAGAGATTCGTCATGCCAATCCAAAAGTCTAGAAATGTGACTTGGATGCCTTATTAAACTACCTAAGTATGATGGTTACCAGTAGTTGTTAACATCATGGAGTCTAAACAAAATCCCTGTCAACTGATTATAAACATAAAATTTTTATTTCACAAGCATCGGCAATCCATCAACACCTGTTTAGCTGGTTGAATGCATGCTTTCTTGGTACTGCCAACTATAATTCTGAGGAGATACACAACATACTATAGCCTTAATGTAAGTGACACTGGTTGGTTTGAGAAATGGGTTGGAATGAGATGGAGCAAATGAGGCTGTTACTGTACACAGCACTATGAAAGTTAAATGTTAATTCTGTGGTCTGATTAAAGTACGCTGCATACTACTAATACTGTAACAGTAAAGCATGTGGATGGATTATTGCTTTTATATTAATTACTCCCTGCAATACTTATGATAGATTTACTATAATACATTTACTATTAGTATTGGCAGACTTTCACTAATCCAACACCGTTAGAGCAGGTGTCTCAGATTAGTGAAAATTTAAATTATGAAAGGATTACCTCAGAACAATAACTGACCATGTCATTATTCACTAAAATTTCATAGTGCATCGTTCGTATCACATATCGTGTAATATTCAACTTCATGTGATGTTTAAACCCAACTTTTTCCACAAAAATTACCATATGATTCATGACAAAATCAAAATTACTTTAATGTTCTTATTTACATGATTTCTAGTAAAGGTAAACTATTGGACTTCATTATATTGAAATTAAATGAAGTTTGCAAACAATCTATAAATCCATTCATACAAGCTTTCTCCATACTCTATTAAACAAATACAACCTGTACTGCAATTCACAGTAATCCTGTAAATGATGGTCATTTCCTTGTACAAGGAGTTCTGCACATTTGTGTGATTTCTGATTTCTCTAAACCTCAACACATACATCTCCCAATGTTTCCAAATAACTACTGCATTTCAAATGACAATTTTGCTTTAAATCTAGAAGGCAAATTATTTCAATTTAACTACTAAATAGGCTGTTTTCTACAATGAATGGAAACACTGTCTAAAGCTTAAAATGTCTCTCTTACATCTATATTTACCATCATAAACCATTATTATTGTTACTATTATCATTAATTATTATTATCATCATCATAATCCAGTATCCAACAACATAATTATCACTGACACAAATCATTAATTATTATCATCATCATAATCCAGTATCCACCAACATAATTATCACTGACACAAATGTCTTAACTGACCAAGGAGCATTTGTGTGTTTGCAGGGTCTGTCTCTACTTGCAGGGCATTAGAAAGAAGATTGACAAGCTGAGGTCGAAGATGTGACAGAACAAGTCGCTCCCCACTGCTGCATCCAACTTCTTTAACTTGAAGACCCTGAGATAAAAATAAATAAATCTAAATCAAGACCTAAAAAATTCCTGATAAAGGATTTTCATTACTGACATGTAAAACCAAACACTTATCAGGTACGTATTTGCAAAAATCTTTTCACCTTCAGCAAGCTTTTTGAGCTCCACGAAATGATAAATTTTTAATTAATTTTTATTTTTCATAGCTAACAAACCTAAGGCCTTAACATTAGGATAAATCTTCTGGTGCCAGTTGGAAACCTGTTAAAACAGTAAATAACTGTAAATACACAAGTGTGATCTCTGACTCACTTCCATCTCAACTACGTTTCAGATGCCAGATACCACAGATTCCTTGCATTTACAATTTTTTATTGTTTTTAACTGGTTTCCAGCTGGTGCCAGAAGATTTATCCCAATGTTAAGACCGAAGGTTTGTTAGCTATGAAAAATACAAATTAATTAAAAACTTGTCAAAATCCTACAACATGAAATCAAAAGAAAATCATTACTTCTAGTGCAGCCAATCAAAATGTTGTACAACTACAGCACAGTACAACTACAGCACAGTATTTTATAACAAAATACGTACAGTGGTACCTTGCTTTCACTAATGCTTGGTGGGGGGAAAGTTATCTGTTAATCAAGATTGTTGATATTAGTTTCCTTACAATAATTTGCTCATTATCTGCTGTATACCACTAAATGTAAACATATTGCCAACATGGTCTTTGATGTATCATATATACTTATAACAACATTCATGTGAACAAAATGACAAATTTGTAACTAATTTGTATTTTTCATAACTTACAAACCTGAGGTCTTAACATTAGGATAAATACTCAGCGCCAGCTGGAAAACCGGTAAAGTTTTTAAAATAATTGTGTACACAAGGGACTATTGGCATCTGTGCTTGGTCACGAGACATGTGGGGCCACCCACATACCCATCATTAACTCGTGACCCCATCAGCTATTCTTCCAATCCAGGTTATTTGATAGTGGGGTGGTTAGAGGTGGGCCTTTGTATGTTAAGACCTCAGGTTTGTAAGTTATGAAAAATACAAATTAGTTACAAATTTGTCATTTGTTCATATACGAAACAAACCTTTGGTCTTAACATTAGGATAGACTTACTCTTGGTGGGAGGTAAGTACTATTAACCAACTGGGAGTTTGCCACCTTTGATCAGTTTTCTGAATACCAGAATTCTACGAAACAACTGACCAGTATTTCCGAATCTAAGACATATATGAATATCATAGTCAGACTTCTGGGTTTTTACACAATGTCATAGTTCATTGCATCCGAGGAAAATAAGAGGATCTGTTCCCCTAACAAACCAATTCATCCACTCATGTAGGTTTGTTATCATTCCTCTCCCCCTTGCTAAAGAGAGGAACGTCCTGCTACTGATAGGTATCTTACTGATACTGACCCTAACAGTATGGCCGCTTCACTCACCTGTACCTTGTCCACTCCAGCTTATGATGGTACTCTCTCTTACTGCCCTAAGTAAAGAAGGAGACAGAAATTTGAACTCTTGATTTTCTTGCTGATTGGGCTGTGACAGTCCTGGTTCGAAGATGAAAAAGAATTTACTCTTCTCCTCTTGTCCCGAGGATCAGACACGAAATCTCGTATCCTCCAACGCTTGACTGGTACTCAGTGATACCATCGAACTTAGCTATGACACCATCTAGAGAAGAAGACGAATCACGCCTTTTCTTTTTGTCTTACTTAGCCATTTTCACCTCTAGATCCTGTTTATTCTTCATTACTGTGTGTACCAATGAGTCAAAAAGCGTATTAGGTTTCGGAGGCAGCGAAGTAAATCGAGAATCAGTAGGCTGTGACGTCATGACTACCGCCATTTGCAAGAGGTCTTGGCTATGACGTCAACACGCTTGATGGAAGCATGAGGCTGTTTATGGTACTCTTGCAGCCAAGATCAAGAGACCCAACCTTCTGTGGCATTTCTACTTTTCAAGGATGTGACAGTCCTGGCTCGAAGATGAAGAAGAAATTATTCTTCTCCTCTTGGCACGAGGATCAGTC
This sequence comes from Macrobrachium nipponense, assembly GCF_015104395.2. Classification (NCBI taxonomy): domain Eukaryota; kingdom Metazoa; phylum Arthropoda; class Malacostraca; order Decapoda; family Palaemonidae; genus Macrobrachium; species Macrobrachium nipponense. The sequence continues at coordinate 66,559,624 of NC_087209.1, forward strand.
ACAAAGTCCCTGATTCTAGCCTTTTCCAACTCTTCACAACTACTTCTTGTGCTTTCATATAATAGGGATGTAAAAATCCTGGCTCGAAGATGGCGAAGAAACTTCTTCTCTTGGCTCGAGGATCAGCTACGAAGTCCCTATTATTTCCAGGATTGGTCAGGAGAATGCACTGGCATCAAAGCCAGTCAACCTAAGCTTGGACGCCTAAGCGGATGGATACAGAGGAAAGACTTGTGTCTTTTCCATTATGTGACTATCTCCTAACGCTTGTAATTTCTCTCAAAAACAACCTGTGCATTAAAACCTCCCATCGAAGCATAGTTTGTAAAGTACTCTTGTACCTCGAAATGAAAATGGAAGCATGCCTTTGTGTAGGCCGCAGCTGTGAAGAGACGTCATGGCAGTCGCCATGTTTATGACGTCATGGTGGTCGCCATGTTTATGACGTCAATGAGCAACTCTAATGCGAAGCTGGCACCCTACCAGAAGTGCAAGGCTGTTGATTTTAATCTCATAGTCATACCAACCTGACATTAAAGGCTGCCTTATTGCCCTATCTGCTTCTTACAGATGGCGACGCATCTGACTGCCATCCAGTGCATGTCAGGATAAAAGGGACATCCATCACGTGGGATCATGGATGGCAACACGACGTTATACATCAAACCATCTGTCTTTTTTGGGTTGGTTCTCCTGATAAGCCTAACGCCGACCGCACACCTGCATCCTCTCTACCCATGTATCTGGAACGAAAACAAGACGGCGATGCACGCCTCTCCCCGCAGGGAAAGGAGCACAATTAGTCATAATTACTTCCCAAAGCACATCCAGATACATCAAAGCTTTGGATTACAGGCAATCCATATGAATATGCGATATTCCCAAGCATAGGTAACGAATTAACCGTACGTACCTTAAGAGTTTCTTCACCTACGACTTACTACACGATGAGTAGTACATCAACGGTTTCCATTGACGTCGAAGAAAATAAAAGGGTGTTTATCTGCTTCTTGGTTTTATATCCAAGAAAGTCTCCACAGCATGAGAAGGCTTCATGTTCACATACCCGGGAATTCCAAACAACAAATTGAAAACAACAGGGGGCAAACTAAACCGGCTTTAAAAGGACGAAGTAAACCACGTCCTCACTTAAAGGCGGTAAGAAAATAACTGACGGGGTCACGAATCAACGAGGGGTATGTGGGTGGCCCCACATGTCTCGTGACCAACCACAGATGCCAATAGTCCCTTGCGTACACAAATATTTTAAACTTTACCGGTTTCCAGCTGGCGCTATGTATTTATCCTAATGTTAAGACCGAAGGTTTGTTTCGTATATGAACAAAGCCATAATTCAGGCATATTTACTTATATAAATTATGATGGCACTCTACATCTAAATAGCATGCTACATTTCTTTGTTTCATATGCACTGTATGCCATGTGCATCAACTTTAAATTATCTTAATAGTGATGCTAACTTTAAATTATTCCTGCAGATTTTAGTCCAACTTGTCTCAACATAAACTAAAAAATTCAAATAGCCAAATATATTACAAAATTTAAGTGGTCAAATTAAAAAAAAATGTCTGCATCAAACAAAAATAACAAGAGATGCTTCCTGTCCTGATTGCTAACAAATAACAATACTGCAGTGTACAACAGAAGCCAAAGAGAACAATGAAATGACAAATTTTTTAATCAATTTGTATTTTTCATAGCTAACAAACCTAAGGTCACTAAGATAGTCTTCTAGTGCTAGCTGGAAAACCGGTAAAAACAATCAAAGATTGTAAAACAAGGAATCTGTGGCATCTGGCAACTCATGCATATATGGAGTGGATGCTTGGTCATCGGCCAAAATCGTACCCCAGCAAAATATCAGTCTTTCTTATACCACCTTGGAGACTGGAGTTTCGCTTCACTCTCCTATTCCAAGCTGGTTTTTTTATTTTTTATTTTTATTCAGGACAAGATTCGTGGACGTCAACATTTTTAGTCAAGCCTTTGTTTGCCATGTTGACCTTGGACAGATGCTTTTGCTGTAGATACGACTTTTACTCGCATCGGCATCGCTTGCGTTATGTGTGAAAGGCTATCCGTCTCCTTAGAGAGTATTGCCTTCAGAGAGAGAGGAACCCTTACTTTGGTTTAGTGTTTTATTTGGAAATATGTGTATTGACATTTATGCTTTTATGTATCTTTTCACACATCTCTAAGGACTTTTTAATGTTTTAGTCTTTCAGAATGTGTGTATTTCGGGATGTCAGGACGATTTTTAATGGCGAACGATAGCAATCTTCCCTTCTACATGCAGGGCCAGTCGTCATGATCTTCTAGTCTCTTTCCGTCATTTTTGTAAGATTGTGGCGTGGGCAGTACAGCTCTCTTCCGTATTTCCCTCCATCCATCACATATTTTAATTATTAGTTTTTCTCAGGATACATTCTTCTTCCTGAGGAAGAGAGAATTTTTGTTCATTTACAGTCTCTGAAGTTGTCAGCCCTGTTTCTCATCTAGAATGTGACAGCAGCGCAGTGTTCCAGAACTTCGGAGCCCCTCTCCTTCGCGTCCATCACACAGTCTCACTATATGAAGTCAATTGCAGATAAAGGCTACTAAGGCCTAAGTAGGTGTCAGTGAGATACTGTGTTTTCAAATTTACTCCTACAATATAGAATGGAATGGAATGGAATATGAGATTTAGGCTTGAAGCCAAGCACTGGAATCTAAAGGATTACTCAGCACTATACGTAATGAATTTGGTTTGATATGAATATTTATGATGACGAATTTATAAATTAAACAAATAAAATAAAAGATGATTTTAAAACTATGGTAAAAACTGATGTATGGGAAAATCCATTAGGTTAATGATCAAAACAGCAAGGTTCTGCTGTACTTAGATAGACCAAACATGTCTTATTTCAGATGACCCCTGCCTCATGGAAAAAAAAATAAAAAAAAAAATAACATGCAAGCTCTTCAAAAAAACTTCCAACTTGCTAAAAGGTTAATGCCTAACATATTTCCATTCTTTGAAATGTGCTCTGGTAACATTTTACAGGGGCTCATGGATATTAAGAATGTCTTAAATGATACACTTCATAACATCACAATCTACATGCTTGTTAGTATATGCTAAAGAAGAAAAACAGCTATGGTATATTCTATTCTCTACTTGTTAACAGTTTTATCATGAAGCTATTGCAATTTAATCTATAGAAAACAAATCCATATACCTACCACCCCTCACAGATTTGAAAACCTGTTTGTAGTGGTAGAGTGTGTGGCAAGAATGAAGAATGACAAGACCTGAAAAACATATGTACAAATTTTTCACATAAGACTGACCTGGAAATGTAGTGGTAACGGCAGAATAGACAACAACACGTGAGTGGCAGCACGGCGCAGCAGAGGGACAGGTAGATGTGGTGGTGCATTAACCTCTGCTTCTGGAAGTACACCTTCCCCCAACCCCCCCACACTTGGCACTAGCTTACAACTCCCTGAAGGTCCTAAGCGGAAAAACAAATCAACTCCATTGACGAGGATACTTGCTGCTGTTTCACTGCAAACACCAGTCTGCAAATAATCCTGAGTAAGCTTCTTTGCATCATTTATTGTCTTTAATTATGATGATCTAGTTCGTTTCCTACACGTATCTTTCATTTTTTTACCTTATCCCTCTATCTTAAAAGGCTAAGCACAAGGTACCAAGGTTACTTTGTAGTTTTTATTGTTGTATTTTAAGAAACATTACCATCATCTACACATATTTTCACATGTCAGTTATGATTTACTGTACAGTACATGCATTAAACAAAATTGTTTGTCCGTTGCCAAAGGAAAAAAAGCATAATACTAGTACCATTATTTAGTGTAACATCAGAAATATGAATGCTTTACAATTTTTAGCCCAGCAGTATTTAAAGCTGTTTTTAAACTAAGATCTTGATGTGATAAAAATCAATATAGCAAGTAACATGCTTATGAATAACCTGTCAGTCTACAAAGCTCCTATAGAATATTTATGAATGTTTACCAGTAGGTAACAGGAAATTGTTATATAAAATACAAAGATTTTCTGTTTATATTTCACAAAAAAAGCCTTATACTACAGAGCATTTACTTTAAAAAAAAAAACCTTTGTATATGACATTTTTTTTTTTCTTTTCTAACAAATAAGTCAATTGTAGATGAGAACTAAAGAATGTAAACAACTGCGACTACAAACACAGGAAGTTCCATTTTTAGGGAGACAGGCACTACTGGGACTCAATCTCCAAAGCACCTCAGCGGCGTGGTTGGTATGGTATTAGCATCCCACCTTGGTGGTCGCAGATTCGATTCTCGGCCATTCCATTGAGGAGTGAGAGATGTGTATTTCTGGTGATAGAAGTTCACTCTCGACGTGGTTCAGAAGTCACTGGTTTCAGCAACGTAAAAGCACCATACAAACAAACAAACTAAACTCAATCTTCCAGCCATGATTATGCCATTGAAAATAACTGATTTCAGCCATTTTTCATTCATGGCTTTGTCAAAAATGTTCAGGTGAATTCCACATTCATACAGAACTCTTCAGTCACCAATTTTGCAACTGTTGTTAGTGACAACTATCAGTAAATAATTTACCAGTTTGATCATATGAGACTAGCTGCTTTGCAGTGTTACGAAGTTTTTACCCTATGATTTCAATTTTTATGCAACATTTTACTGTACAATGTTATTTAATATACTGTATTGTTGTCTCAAGGAGGATGTATTTTTTACTGAGTTATTACCTTATTAGCACTTGAAAATGAGTTCCCTTTTGTCTTATTCTTTCACTTTTTTTTTATATTTTTCATTTCTCTAATAAAGTTACGAGTAAGTTTTTCCTAATAGTTTGCTTCTTCTTCACCTCATTTCAGGTAATTTTTAAAAGAACTTTAGTGTATACATTACACCTTAACTTATCTTGAATCTTTACTAATCAGTTCCTCGTTGGACAAGTGGTTTTTGCACTTGGCTACCAATCCAGTGGACCGAAGTTCGATTTCCGGCTTGGGCAACACGGGATCAGAGGATAATTGTATTTCTGGTGATAGAAATTCATTTCTCGATATAATGTGGTTCGGATCCCAAAATAAGCTGTAGGTCCCGTTGCTAGGTGACCAATTAGTTTCCTAGCCGTGTAAAAATATCTAATCCTTCGGGCCAGCCCTAGTTCATCAGCTCAGTGGTCTGGTAAAACTAAGATATACTTAACTTACTAATCAGTTACATTATTATTATGGTTTTTGCTATGCTTATCTTTTAGATGTGATGTAATATTTTCAAACACATTACAGCCAACCCCGCTATTCGCAGACTCGCCTATTCCGGATTTTTCAGTGGAAACTATCTATAAATCATTCACAGGAAACTCGCCTATGCACAGATTTTTTTTACAAACACTCTCTCTCTCTCTCTCTCTGAATTCATTAAAGAAAATATACATGTATGATGAATTAGTAAGATTTTAGTTCAACAATTTTTTCGCTCATCTTTTTCCCAGTCTTGTCCAAAAGCTTTGGAGCAAGGGGGAGAGGGTGTAACCTGTCAACTGTGTCAAATATTTTTACATATTGACAGTAAAGGGTAGAAAGTGTTGCCCACTATTAGTTAAACATATGTTGCCCACTCTCAGGTAAATATATGTTGCCACCACTCAGTGCTCTCTCTCTCTCTCTCTCTCTTTCTCATGCCAAGTTGAGAGATAGATAGATAGATAGATAGATAGATAGATAGGGATGGTGGTTTATAGATAGATATACATAATGTATAGTGTATTACTTACATTTGTATTTGTTTAAACAATGTAAGCAACTCAGTTCATCTCTCTGTTATTAGCTGGAAGGGTTAGAAGTGTGAACATATAAATTCTTGAGGGCAAAATGTTTAAGTTGACTTTAAAATGATACGTATGAATATCATCATTTCAAAGATGAATACAGTATGTAATAAGATTATAATTAAAGGTATATTTGATGTAGGATAATACTTTCAGCATACATTTGGTATTTGAA